>NC_090450.1:1017094725-1017319725 GCF_031143425.1 Pleurodeles waltl | reverse complement strand
CTCTCGTACTCTCTCTCTCTCTTACTCATTCTCTCTCTTTCTCTATTTCTCCCTCGCTCTTACTCCTTCCCTCTCTCTTTCTTTCTCTCTCGCTCTTTCTCTCTATCTCTACCCCCTCACTACTGCTCTCTCTCTCTCTCCCTCACTACCTCTCTCACTCTTTCTCTCTCCCCCTCACTACCTCTCTCTCCCTCACTACCTCTCTCACTCTTACTCCCTCTCTCTTTCTCTCTTGCTCTTACCCTCTCTCTCTCACTCCCTCTCTCTATCCCACTCACAACCTCTCTTGCTCTTACTCCCTCTCTCTCTCTCTTTCTCTCTCGCTCTCTCTCTTTCTCTCTCTTACTGCCTCTCTCTCTCCCCCTCTACCTCTCCTGCTCTTACTCCCTCTCTCTCTCTTTCTCCCTCTCTCTCTCTCACTCTCTCTCTTTCTCTCTCTCTGTCCCTGCCCATATCTCTCGCTCTCTCTTTCTCTCCCCCTCCTCCCTCCCCCTCACTACCTTTCTCTCTCTCTTTCTCTACCCCTCCCCCTCTCACTCTTCTCCCTCACTACCTCTCACTCCCTCTCTTACTCTCTCTCTCTCTCGGTCTTACTCATTCTCTCTCTTTCTCTTTCTCTCTCTCTATTTCTCTCTCTCTCGCTGTTACTCCTTCCCTCTCTCTTTCTCTTTCTCTCTCCTCTTTCTCTTTCTCTCTCACTCTTACTCCCCTCTCTCTCTCTTTCTCTCTCTCTCTCTCTTTCTCTCTTGCTCTTCATCTCTTCCTCTCTCTCTCTTTCACTTTTGCTCTTACTTCCTCTGTCTCTCTCTCTCTTACTCCCCCTCGCTCTTATTCCCTCTCTCTCTCTCTTTTACTCCCTCTCGCTCTTACTCTCTCTCTATCTCTTGCTCTTACTCCCTCTCTCTCTCTCTTACTCCCTCTCGTTCTTACTCTCTCTCTCTATCTCTCTTGCTCTTACTCCCTCTCTCTCTCTTTCTCTCTTGCTCTTACTCCCTCTCTCTCTCTCTTACTCCCTCTCGCTCTTACTCTCTCTCTATCTCTCTTGCTCTTACTCCCTCTATCTCTCTTTCTCTCTCGCTGTTACTTCCTCCCTCCCTCACTCTCTTTCTCTTTCTCTCTCGCTCTTTCTCTCTCGCTCTTTCTCTCTCTCACTCTCTCTCTCTCTCTCTTTCTCTCTCTCTCCCTCGCTCTTACTCTCTTTCTCTAACCCCTCACTACATGTCTCTCTCTCTCCCTCACTACCTCTCTCTCTCTTTCTCTCTCCCCCTCACTACCTCTCTCTCTCTCCCCCTCACTACCTTTCTCGCTCTTACTCCCTCTCTCTTTCTCTCTCTTACCCTCTCTCTCTGTCTTACTCCCTCTCTCTTTCTCTCTCGCTCTTTCTTTCTCTTACTGCCTCTCTCTCTCTCTCCCTCACTACCTCTCTTGCTCTTACTCCTTCTCCCTCTCTCTCTTTCTCTCTCTGTCCCTGCCCTTCTCTCTCACTCTCTCTCTCTCTCTCTCTCACCTTTTCTACCTGTCTCTCTCTCTCTGCCCCTCCCCTCTCTCTCTCCCCCTAACTGCCTTTCTCTCTCCCTTCCTCTCCCCCTCCTCCTCTCTCCTCTCCCCCTCACTGCCTCTCTCTCTCTTTCTCTCCCCCTCCTCCCTCCCCCTCACTACCTTTCTCTCTCTCTTTCTCTACCCCCCTCTCTCTCTCTCCCGCTCACTACATCTCACTCCCTCTCGTACTCTCTCTCTCTCTTACTCATTCTCTCTCTTTCTCTATTTCTCCCTCGCTCTTACTCCTTCCCTCTCTCTTTCTTTCTCTCTCGCTCTTACTCCCATCTCTCTCTCTCTTTCTCTCTTGCTGTTACTCCCTCTCTCTCTTTCTCTCCTCTCGCTCTCTTTCTCTCTCTCTCTCTCTCTCTCTCTCTCTCTCTCTCTCTCTCTCTCTCTCTCTTTCACTCTTGCTCTTCCTCTTTCCCTCTCTCTCTCTCTCTTTCTCTTTTGCTCTTACTTCCTCTGTCCTCTCTCTTTCTCTTTTTCTCTCGCTCTTACTCCCTCTCTCTCTCTCTTTCTCTTTCTCTCTCGCTCTTACTCCCTCTCTCTCTTTCTATCTCTCTTGTTCTTACTCTCTCTTTTTCTCTCGCCCTTACTCTCTCTCTCTTTCAATCTTACTCCCTCCCTCTCTCTATCTTTCTTGCTCTTACTCTCTCTCTCTCTCCCCCTCACTACCTCCCTCTCTCTCTTACTCACTCTCTCTCTCTCTCTTTCTCTCTTTCTCTCTTGCTCCTACTCCCTCCCTCTCTCTCTCTCTTTCTCTCTCACTCAATCTCTCTTTCCCTCTCAGTCTTACTCTCCTTCTCTCTCTGTCTTCTTTCTCTCTCTCTCTCTCTCTTTCTTGCTCGCTCTTACTCCCTTTCTCTCTCTATTTCTCTCTTTCTCTCTTGCTCTTACTCCCTCTCTCTCGCTCTTAATCTCTCTTTTTCTCTCGCTCTTTCTCTCTCTTTCAATTTTATTCCCTCTCTCTCTCTCTCTCTCTCTCTCTCTATTTCTCTTGCTCTTACTCCCTCTCTCTCTCCCTCCCTTTCTGTCTCGCTCTTACTCCCTCTATCTCTCTTTCTCTCTCGCTCTTACTCCCTCCCTCTCTTTCTCTTTCTCTCTCGCTCTTTCTATCTCTACCCCCTCACTACATCTCTCTTTCTCTCCCTCACTACCTCTCTCTCTCTTTCTCACTCCCCCCTCACTACCTCTCTCTCTCTCCCTCACTACCTCTCTCGTTCTTACTCCCTCTCTCTTTCTCTCTTGCTCTTACCCTCTCTCTCTCACTCCCTCTCTCTCACTCACTAACTCTCTTGCTCTTACTCCCTCTCTCTCTCTCTTTCAATCTCGCTCTCTCTCTTTCTCTCTCTTACTGTCTCTCTCTCTCCCTCTCACTACCTCTCCTGCTCTTACTCCCTCTCTCTCTCTCTTTCCTCTCTCTCTTTCTCTCTCTCTCGCTCTCTCTCTTTTTCTCTCTCTGTCCCTGCCCATCTCTCCTCTCTCTCTCTCTCTCTCTCCTTTACTACCTGTCTCTCTCTCTCCTCCCCCTCCCCTCTTCTCTCTCCCCCTCCCCTCTTTCCTCTCCCCCTAACTACGTCTTCTCCTCGCCCTTTCTCCTCTCCCCCTCCCTCACTCGCTCCCCCCTCACTACCTCTCTCTCTCTTTCTCTCCCCCTCCTCCCTCCCACTACCTTTCTCTCTCTCTTTCTCTACCCCTCCCCCTCTCTCTCTCCCGTTCACTACCTCTCTTACTCTCTCGCTCTTACTCATTCTCTCTCTCTCTATTTCTCTCTCTCCTCGCTCTTACTCCTTCCCTCTCTCTTTCTCTCTCTCTTTCGCTTTCTCTCTCACTCTTACTCCCCCTCTCTCTTTCTCTCTCTCTTTCTCTTTCTCTCTCCACTCTTACTCCCCTCTCTCTCTCTCTTTCTCTCTTGCTCTTCCTCTCTCCCTCTCTCTCTCTTTCTCTTTTGCTCTTACTTCCTCTGTCTCTTCTCTCTCTCTTACTCCCCTCTTGCTTCTTACTCCCTCTCTTTCTCTCTTGCTCTTACTCCCTCTCTCTCTTTATCTTACTCTCTCTTTTTCTCTCGCCCTTACTCTCTCTCTCTCTTTCAATTTTACCCCCTCCCTGTCTCTATCTTTCTCGCTGTTACTCCCTCTCTCTCTCTCCCCCTCACTACCTCCCCCTCTCTCTTTCTCACTATCTCTCTCTTCCTCTCTTGCTCCTACTCCCTCTCTCTTTCTCTCTCTCTCACCTCACTCCCTTTCTCTCTCGGTCTTACTCTCTTTCTCTCTCTCTCGCTTCTTTCTCTCTCTCTCCCTTTCTTGCTCGCTCTTACTCCCTTTCTCTCTCTCTCTTTTATCTCTCTTTCTCTCTTGCTCTTACTCCCTCTCTCTCTCGCTCTTACTCCTCTCTTTTATCTTTTACTCTTCTCCTCTTTCAATCTTATTCCCCTATCTCTCTCTCTATTTCTCTTGCTCTTACTCCCTCTCTCTCTCCCTCTCTTTCTGTCTCGCTCTTACCTCCCTCTATCTCTCTTTCTCTCTCGCTCTTACTCCCCTCCCTCTCTTTCTCTTTCTCTCTCGCTCTTTCTCTCTCGCTCTTTCTCTCTCTCTACCCCCCTACTAACATATCTCTCTCTCTCCCTCACTACCTCTCTTTCTCTTTCTCTCTCCCCCTCACTACATCTCTCTCTCCCTCACTAACTCTCTCGCTCTTACTCCCTCTCTCTTTCTCTCTTCCTCTTACCCTCTCTCACTCCTCCTTCTCTCCCACTCACTACCTCTCTTGCTCTTACTCCCTCTCTCTCTCTCTTTCTCTCTTGCTCTCTCTCTTTCTCTCTCTTACTGCCTCTCTCTCTCCCTCCTCACTACCTCTCTCTCTTTCTCTCCCCTTCACTACCCTCTCTCTCTCTCCCCCTCACTACCTTTCTCGCTCTTACCTCCCTCTCTCTTTCTCTCTCGCTCTTACCCCTCTCTCTCTGTCTTACTCCCTCTCTCTTTCTCTCTCGCTCTCTCTCTTTCTTTTCTCTTACTGCCTCTCTCTCTATCTCCTCACTACCTCTCTTGCTCTTACTCCTTCTCCCTCTCTCTTCTTTCTCTCTCTGTCCCTGCCCATTCTCTCTCACTCTCTTCTCTCTATCTCTCACCTTTTCTACCTGTCTCTCTCTCTCTGCCCCTCCCCTCTCTCTCTCCCCTAACTGCCTTCTCTCATCCCTTCCTCTCCACCTCCTCCTCTCTCTCTCCCCTCACTGCCTCTCTCTCTCTCTTTCTCTCCCCCATCCTCCCTCCCCCTCACTACCTTTCTCTCTCTCTTTCTCTACCCCACCCTCCTCTCTCTCTCCCGCTCACTACATCTCACTCCCTCTCGTACTCTCTCTCTCTCTTACTCATTCTCTCTCTTTCTCTATTTCTCCCTCGCTCTTCTCCCCTTCCCTTCTCTTTCTTTCTCTCTCGCTCTTTACTCCCCTTCTCTCTCTCTCTTTCTCTCTTGCTGTTACTCCCTCTCTCTCTTTCTCTCTCGCTCTCTTCCTCTCTCTCTCTCTCTCTCTCTCTCTTCTCTCTCTCTTTCACTCTTGCTCCTCCTCTTTCCCTCTCTCTCTCTTTCTCTTTTGCTCTTACTTTCCTCTGTCTCTCTCTTTCTCTTTTTCTCTCGCTCTTACTCCCTCTCTCTCTCTCTCTCTCTCTCTCTCTCTTACTCTTTCTCTCTCGCACTTTCTTTCTATCTCTACCCCCTCACTACTGCCTCTCTCTCTCTCCCTCACTACCTCTCTCTCTTCTCTTTCTCTCTCCCCCTCACTACCTCTCTCTCCCTCACTACCTCTCTCACTCTTACTCCCTCTCTCTTTCTCTCTTGCTTCTTACCCTCTCTCTCTCACTCCCTCTCTCTCTCCCACTCACAACCTCTCTTGCTCTTACTCCCTCTCTCTCTCTCTTTCTCTCCTCGCTCTCTCTCTTTCTCTCTCTTTCTCTCTCTTACTGCCTCTCTCTCTCCCACTCACTACCTCTCCTGCTCTTACTCCCTCTCTCTCTCTTTCTCCCTCTCTCTCTCTCGCTCTCTCTCTTTCTCTCTCTCTGTCCCTGCCCCATATCTCTCTCTCTCTCTTTCTCTCCCCCTCCTCCCCTCCCCCTCACTACCTTTCTCTCTCTCTTTCTCTACCCCTCCCCCTCTCACTCTTCTCCCTCACTACCTCTCACTCCCCTCTCTTACTCTCTCTCTCTCTCTCGGTCTTACTCATTCTCTCTCTTTCTCTTTCTCTCTCTCTATTTCTCTCTCTCTCGCTGTTACTCCTTCCCTCTCTCTTTCTCTTTCTCTCTCACTCTCTCTTTCATCTTTCTCTCTCACTCTTACTCCCCTCTCTCTCTCTCTCTTTCTCTCTTGCTCTTCATCTCTTCCTCTCTCTCTCTTTCACTTTTGCTCTTACTTCCTCTGTCTCTCTCTCTCTTACTCCCCCTCGCTCTTATTCCCTCTCTCTCTCTCTTACTCCCTCTCGCTCTTACTCTCTCTCTATCTCTTGCTCTTACTCCCTCTCTCTCTCTCTTACTCCCTCTCGCTCTTACTCTCTCTCTATCTCTCTTGCTCTTACTCCCTCTATCTCTCTTTCTCTCTCGCTGTTACTTCCTCCCTCCCTCCCTCCCTCCCTCTCTTCTCTTTCTCTCTCGCTCTTTCTCTCTCGCTCTTTCTCTCTCTCACTCTCTCTCTCTCTCTCTTTCTCTCTCTTCTCCTCGCTCTTACTCATTTCTCTAACCCCTCACTACATGTCTCTCTCTCTCCCTCACTACCTCTCTCTCTCTTTCTCTCTCCCCCTCACTACCTCTCTCTCTCTCCCCCTCACTACCTTTCTCGCTCTTACTCCCTCTCTCTTTCTCTCTCGCTCTTACCCTCTCTCTCTGTCTTACTCCCTCTCTCTTTCTCTCTCGCTCTCTCTCTTTCTTTCTCTTACTGCCTCTCTCTCTCTCTCCCTCACTGACCCTCTCTTGCTCTTACTTCCTCTCCCTCTCTCTCTTTCTCTCTCTGTCCCTGCCCTTCTCTCTCACTCTCTCTCTCTCTATCTCTCACCTTTTCTACCTGTCTCTCTCTCTCTCTGCCCCTCCCCTCTCTCTCTCCCCCTAACTGCCTTTCTCTCTCCCTTCCGCTCCCCCTCCTCCTCTCTCTCTCCCCCTCACTGCCTCTCTCTCTCTCTTTCTCTCCCCCTCCTCCCTCCCCCTCACTACCTTTCTCTCTCTCTTTCTCTACCCCCCTCTCTCTCTCTCCCGCTCACTGACATCTCACTCCCTCTCGTACTCTCTCTCTCTCTTACTCATTCTCTCTCTTTCTCTATTTCTCCCTCGCTCTTACGCATTCCCTCTCTCTTTCTTTCTCTCTCGCTCTTACTCCCCTCTCTCTCTCTCTTTCTCGCTGTTTACTCCCTCTCTCTCTTTCTCTCTCGCTCTCGCTCTCTTCTCTCTCTCTCTCTTTCACTCTTGCTCTTCCTCTTTCCCTCTCTCTCTCTTTCTCTTTTGCTCTTACTTCCTCTGTCTCTCTCTTTCTCTTTTTCTCTCGCTCTTACTCCCTCTCTCTCTCTCTCTCTCTTTCTCTTTCTCTCTCGCTCTTACTCCCTCTCTCTCTTTCTATCTCTCTTGTTCTTACTCTCTCTTTTTTCTCTCGCCCTTACTCTCTCTCTCTTTCAATCTTACTCCCTCCCTCTCTCTATCTTTCTTGCTCTTACTCTCTCTCTCTCTCCCCCTCACTACCTCCCTCTCTCTCTTACTCACTCTCTCTCTCTTTCTCTCTTGCTCCTACTCCCTCCCTCTCTCTCTCTCTTTCTCTCTCACTCATTCTCTCTCTTTTTCTCTCAGTCTTACTCTCCTTCTTTCTCTGTCTTCTTTCTCTCTCTCTCTCTCTCTTTCTTGCTCGCTCTTACTCCCTTTCTCTCTCTATTTCTCTCTTTCTCTCTTGCTCTTACTCCCTCTCTCTCTCTCGCTCTTAATCTCTCTTTTTCTCTCGCTCTTTCTCTCTCTTTCAATTTATTCCCTCTCTCTCTCTCTCTATTTCTCTTGCTCTTACTCCCTCTCTCTCTCCCTCCCTTTCTGTATCGCTCTAACTCCCTCTATCTATCTTTCTCTCTCGCTCTTACTCCCTCCCTCTCTTTCTCTTTCTCTCTCGCTCTTTCTCTCTATCTCTACCCCCTCACTACATCTCTCTTTCTCTCTCCCTCACTACCTCTCTCTCTCTTTCTCACTCCCCCCTGACTACCTCTCTCTCTCTCCCTCACTACCTCTCTCGTTCTTACTCCCTCTCTCTTTCTCTCTTGCTCTTACCCTCTCTCTCTCACTCCCTCTCTCTCACTCACTAACTCTCTTGCTCTTACTCCCTCTCTCTCTCTCTTTCAATCTCGCTCTCTCTCTCTTTCTCTCTCTTACTGTCTCTCTCTCTCCCTCTCACTACCTCTCCTGCTCTTACTCCCTCTCTCTCTCTCTTTCTCTCTCTCTCCGCTCTCTCTCTTTTTCTCTCTCTGTCCCTGCCCATCTCTCTCTCTCTCTCTCTCTCTCTCTCTCTCTCTCTCTCTCTCTCTCTCTCTCTCTCTCCTTTACTACCTGTCTCTCTCTCTCCCCCTCCCCTCTTTCTCTCCCCCTAACTACGTCTCTCTCGCCCTTTCTCTCCCCCTCCTTCTCTCGCTCCCCCTCACTACCTCTCTCTCTCTTTCTCTCCCCCTCCTCCCTCCCACTACCTTTCTCTCTCTCTTTCTCTACCCCTCCCCCTCTCTCTCTCCCGTTCACTACCTCTCTTACTCTCTCTCTCTCGCTCTTACTCATTCTCTCTCTCTCTATTTCTCTCTCTCTCGCTCTTACTCCTTCCCTCTCTCTTTCTCTCTCACTTTCGCTTTCTCTCTCACTCTTACTCCCCTCTCTCTTTCTCTCTCTCTTTCTCTCTTTCTCTCTCACTCTTACTCCCCTCTCTCTCTCTCTTTCTCTCTTGCTCTTCCTCTCTCCCTCTCTCTCTCTTTCTCTTTTGCTCTTACTTCCTCTGTCTCTCTCTCTCTTACTCCCTCTTGCTCTTACTCCCTCTATTTCTCTCTTGCTCTTACTCCCTCTCTCTCTCTCTTTATCTTACTCTCTCTTTTTCTCTCGCCCTTACTCTCTCTCTCTCTTTCAATTTTACTCCCTCCCTGTCTCTATCTTTCTCGCTGTTACTCCCTCTCTCTCTCTCCCCCTCACTACCTCCCCCTCTCTCTTTCTCACTATCTCTCTCTTCCTCTCTTGCTCCTACTCCCTCTCTCTTTCTCTCTCTCTCACTCACTCCCTTTCTCTCTCGGTCTTACTCTCTTTCTCTCTCTCGCTTCTTTCTCTCTCTCTCCCTTTCTTGCTCGCCTCTTCCTCCCTTTCTCTCTCTCTCTTTTTCTCTCTTTCTCTCTTGCTCTTACTCCCCTCTCTCTCTCGCTCTTACTCTCTCTTTTTCTTTTACTCTTTCTCTCTCTTTCAATCTTATTCCCTCTCTCTCTCTCTATTTCTCTTGCTCTTACTCCCTCTCTCTCTCCCTCTCTTTCTGTCTCGCTCTTACTCCCTCTATCTCTCTTTCTCTCTCGGTCTTACTCCCTCCCTCTCTTTCTCTTTCTCTCTCGCTCTTTCTCTCTCTCTACCCCCTCACAACATCTCTCTCTCTCTCCCTCACTACCTCTCTTTCTCTTTCTCTCTCCCCCTCACTACATCTCTCTCTCCCTCACTAACTCTCTCGCTCTTACTCCCTCTCTCTTTCTCTCTTCCTCTTACCCTCTCTCACTCCCTCCTTCTCTCCCACTCACTACCTCTCTTGCTCTTACTCCCTCTCTCTCTCTCTTTCTCTCTTGCTCTCTCTCTTTCTCTCTCTTACTGCCTCTCTCTCTCCTCCTCACTACCTCTCTCTCTTTCTCTCCCCTTCACTACCTCTCTCTCTCTCCCCTCACTACCTCTCCTTCTCTTACTCCCTCTCTCTCTCTTTCTCTCTCTCTCACTCTCTCTCTTTCTCTCTCTCTGTCCCTGCCCATCTCTCTCTCTCTCTCTCTTACCTTTACTACCTGTCTCCTCTCTCTCCCCCTCCCCTCTTTCTCTCCCCCTAACTACCTCTCTCTCGCCCTTCCTCTCCCCCTCCCTCTCTCGCTCCCCCTCACTACCTCTCTTTCTCTCCCCCTCCTCCCTCCCCTCACTACCTTTCTCTCTCTCTTTCTCTACCCCTCCCCCTCTCTCTCTCCCCACTACCTCTCACTCCCCTCTCTTACTCTCTCTCTCGCTCTTACTCATTCTCCTCTCTTTCTCTCTCTCTATTTCTCTCTCTCTCGCTCTTACTCCTTCCCTCTCTCTTTCTCTTTCTCTCTCTCTTTCTCTCTCACTCTTACTCCCCTCTCTCTCTCTTTCTCTCTCTCTCTCGTTCTCTCTTGCTCTTCCTCTCTCCCTCGCTCTCTCTTTCTCTTTTGCTCTTACTTCCTCTGTCTCTCTCTCTCTCTTACTCCCTCTTACTCCCTCTCTCTCTCACTCCCTCTCGCTCTTACTCTCTCTCTATCTCTCTTGCTCTTACTCCCTCTCTCTCTCTCTATCAATCTCGCTCTCTCTCTTTCTCTCTCTTACTGTCTCTCTCTCTCCCCTCCCTTTCTGTATCGCTCTTACTCCCTCTATCTATCTTTCTCTCTCGCTCTTACTCCGTCCCTCTCTTTCTCTTTCTCTCTCGCTCTTTCTCTCTATCTCTACCCCCCTCACTACATCTCTCTTTCTCTCCCTCACTACCTCTCTCTCTCTTTCTCACTCCCCCCTCACTACCTCTCTCTCTCCCTCACTACCTCTCTTGTTCTTACTCCCTCTCTCTTTCTCTCTTGCTCTTACCCTCTCTCTCTCACTCCCTCTCTCTCACTCACTAACTCTCTTGCTCTTACTCCCCTCTCTCTCTCTCTTTCAATCTCGCTCTCTCTCTTTCTCTCTCTTACTGTCTCTCTCTCTCCCTCTCACTACCTCTCCTGCTCTTACTCCCTCTCTCTCTCTCTTTCTCTCTCTCTCGCTCTCTCTCTTTTTCTCTCTCTGTCCCTGCCCATCTCTCTCTCTCTCTCTCTCTCCTTTACTACCTGTCTCTCTCTCTCCCCCTCCCCTCTTTCTCTCCCCCTAACTACGTCTCTCTCGCCCTTTCTCTCCCCCTCCTTCTCTCGCTCCCCCTCACTACCTCTCTCTCTCTTTCTCTCCCCCTCCTCCCTCCCACTACCTTTCTCTCTCTCTTTCTCTACCCTCCCCCTCTCTCTCTCCCGTTCACTACCTCTCTTACTCTCTCTCTCTCGCTCTTACTCCTTCCCTCTCTCTTTCTCTCTCTCTTTCGCTTTCTCTCTCACTCTTACTCCCCTCTCTCTTTCTCTCTCTCTTTCTCTTTCTCTCTCACTCTTACTCCCCTCTCTCTCTCTCTTTCTCTCTTGCTCTTCCTCTCTCCCTCTCTCTCTCTCTTTCTCTTTTGCTCTTACTTCCTCTGTCTCTCTCTCTCTTACTCCCTCTTGCTCTTACTCCCTCTCTTTCTCTTCTTGCTCTTACTCCCTCTCTCTCTCTCTTTATCTTACTCTCTCTTTTTCTCTTGCCCTTACTCTCTCTCTCTCTTTCAATTTTACTCCCTCCCTGTCTCTATCTTTCTCGCTGTTACTCCCTCTCTCTCCCCCTCACTACCTCCCCCTCTCTCTTTCTCACTATCTCTCTCTTTCTCTCTTGCTCCTACTCCCTCTCTCTTTCTCTCTCTCTCACTCACTCCCTTTCTCTCTCGGTCTTACTCTCTTTCTCTCTCTCGCTTCTTTCTCTCTCTCTCCCTTTCTTGCTCGCTCTTACTCCCTTTCTCTCTCTCTCTTTTTCTCTCTTTCTCTCTTGCTCTTACTCCCCTCTCTCTCTCGCTCTTACTCTCTCTTTTTCTTTTACTCTTTCTCTCTCTTTCAATCTTATTCCCTCTCTCTCTCTCTATTTCTCTTGCTCTTACTCCCTCTCTCTCTCCCTCTCTTTCTGTCTCGCTCTTACTCCCTCTATCTCTCTTTCTCTCTCGCTCTTACTCCCTCCCTCTCTTTCTCTTTCTCTCTCGCTCTTTCTCTCTCTCTACCCCCTCACTACATCTCTCTCTCTCTCCCTCACTACCTCTCTTTCTCTTTCTCTCTCCCCCTCACTACATCTCTCTCTCCCTCACTAACTCTCTCGCTCTTACTCCCTCTCTCTTTCTCTCTTCCTCTTACCCTCTCTCACTCCCTCCTTCTCTCCCACTCACTACCTCTCTTGCTCTTACTCCCTCTCTCTCTCTCTTTCTCTCTTGCTCTCTCTCTTTCTCTCTCTTACTGCCTCTCTCTCTCCTCCTCACTACCTCTCTCTCTTTCTCTCCCCTTCACTACCTCTCTCTCTCTCCCCTCACTACCTCTCCTTCTCTTACTCCCTCTCTCTCTCTTTCTCTCTCTCTCACTCTCTCTCTTTCTCTCTCTCTGTCCCTGCCCATCTCTCTCTCTCTCTCTCTTACCTTTACTACCTGTCTCTCTCTCTCCCCCTCCCCTCTTTCTCTCCCCCTAACTACCTCTCTCTCGCCCTTCCTCTCCCCCTCCCTCTCTCGCTCCCCCTCACTACCTCTCTTTCTCTCCCCCTCCTCCCTCCCCTCACTACCTTTCTCTCTCTCTACCCCTCCCCCTCTCTCTCTCCCCACTACCTCTCACTCCCTCTCTTACTCTCTCTCTCGCTCTTACTCATTCTCCTCTCTTTCTCTCTCTCTATTTCTCTCTCTCTCGCTCTTACTCCTTCCCTCTCTCTTTCTCTTTCTCTCTCTCTTTCTCTCTCACTCTTACTCCCCCTCTCTCTCTCTTTCTCTCTCTCTCTCGTTCTCTCTTGCTCTTCCTCTCTCCCTCGCTCTCTCTTTCTCTTTTGCTCTTACTTCCTCTGTCTCTCTCTCTCTCTTACTCCCTCTTACTCCCTCTCTCACTCCCTCTCGCTCTTACTCTCTCTCTATCTCTCTTGCTCTTACTCCCTCTCTCTCTCTCTATCAATCTCGCTCTCTCTCTTTCTCTCTCTTACTGTCTCTCTCTCTCCCTCTCACTACCTCTCCTGCTCTTACTCCCTCTCTCTCTCTCTTTCTCTCTCTCTCGCTCTCTCTCTTTTTCTCTCTCTGTCCCTGCCCATCATTCTCTCTCTCTCTCTCTCCTTTACTACCTGTCTCTCTCTCTCCCCCTCCCTCTTTCTCTCCCCCTAACTACGTCTCTCTCGCCCTTTCTCTCCCCCCTCCTTCTCTCGCTCCCCCTCACTACCTCTCTCTCTCTTTCTCTCCCCCTCCTCCCTCCACTACCTTTCTCTCTCTCTTTCCTCTACCCCTCCCCCTCTCTCTCTCCCGTTCACTACCTCTCTTACTCTCTCTCTCTCGCTCTTACTCATTCTCTCTCTCTCTATTTCTCTCTCTCTCGCTCTTACTCCTTCCCTCTCTCTTTCTCTCTCTCTTTCCGCTTTCTCTCTCACTCTTACTCCCCTCTCTCTTTCTCTCTCTCTTTCTCTTTCTCTCTCACTCTTACTCCCCTCTCTCTCTCTCTTTCTCTTTTGCTCTTACTTCCTCTGTCTCTCTCTCTCTTACTCCCTCTTGCTCTTACTCCCTCTCTTTCTCTCTTGCTCTTACTCCCTCTCTCTCTCTCTTTATCTTACTCTCTCTTTTTCTCTCCGCCCTTACTCTCTCTCTCTCTTTCAATTTTACTCCCTCCCTGTCTCTATCTTTCTCGCTGTTACTCCCTCTCTCTCCCCCTCACTACCTCCCCCTCTCTCTTTCTCACTATCTCTCTCTTTCTCTCTTGCTCCTACTCCCTCTCTCTTTCTCTCTCTCTCACTCACTCCCTTTCTCTCTCGGTCTTACTCTCTTTCTCTCTCTCGCTTCTTTCTCTCTCTCTCCCTTTCTTGCTCGCTCTTACTCCCTTTCTCTCTCTCTCTTCTTTTTCTCTCTTTCTCTCTTGCTCTTACTCCCTCTCTCTCTCGCTCTTACTCTCTCTTTTTCTTTTACTCTTTCTCTCTCTTTCAATCTTATTCCCTCTCTCTCTCTCTATTTCTCTTGCTCTTACTCCCTCTCTCTCTCCCTCTCTTTCTGTCTCGCTCTTACTCCCTCTATCTCTCTTTCTCTCTCGCTCTTACTCCCTCCCTCTCTTTCTCTTTCTCTCTCGCTCTTTCTCTCTCTCTACCCCCCTCACTACATCTCTCTCTCTCTCCCTCACTACCTCTCTTTCTCTTTCTCTCTCCCCCTCACTACATCTCTCTCTCCCTCACTAACTCTCTCGCTCTTACTCCCTCTCTCTTTCTCTCTTCCTCTTACCCTCTCTCACTCCCTCCTTCTCTCCCACTCACTACCTCTCTTGCTCTTACTCCCTCTCTCTCTCTCTTTCTCTCTTGCTCTCTCTCTTTCTCTCTCTTACTGCCTCTCTCTCTCCTCCTCACTACCTCTCTCTCTTTCTCTCCCCTTCACTACCTCTCTCTCTCTCCCCTCACTACCTCTCCTTCTCTTACTCCCTCTCTCTCTCTTTCTCTCTCTCTCACTCTCTCTCTTTCTCTCTCTCTGTCCCTGCCCATCTCTCTCTCTCTCTCTCTTACCTTTACTACCTGTCTCTCTCTCTCCCCCCTCCCCCTCTTTCTCTCCCCCTAACTACCTCTCTCCTCTCGCCCTTCCTCTCCCCCTCCCTCTCTCGCTCCCCCTCACTACCTCTCTTTCTCTCCCCCCTCCTCCCTCCCCCTCACTACCTTTCTCTCTCTCTACCCCCTCCCCCCTCTCTCTCTCCCCACTACCTCTCACTCCCTCTCTTACTCTCTCTCTCGCTCTTACTCATTCTCCTCTCTTTCTCTCTCTCTATTTCTCTCTCTCTCGCTCTTACTCCTTCCCTCTCTCTTTCTCTTTCTCTCTCTCTTTCTCTCTCACTCTTACTCCCCTCTCTCTCTCTTTCTCTCTCTCTCTCGTTCTCTCTTGCTCTTCCTCTCTCCCTCGCTCTCTCTTTCTCTTTTGCTCTTACTTCCTCTGTCTCTCTCTCTCTCTTACTCCCTCTTACTCCCTCTCTCACTCCCTCTCGCTCTTACTCTCTCTCTATCTCTCTTGCTCTTACTCCCTCTCTCTCTCTCTATCAATCTCGCTCTCTCTCTTTCTCTCTCTTACTGTCTCTCTCTCTCCCTCTCACTACCTCTCCTGCTCTTACTCCCTCTCTCTCTCTCTTTCTCTCTCTCTCGCTCTCTCTCTTTTTCTCTCTCTGTCCCTGCCCATCATTCTCTCTCTCTCTCTCTCCTTTACTACCTGTCTCTCTCTCTCCCCCTCCCCTCTTTCTCTCCCCCTAACTACGTCTCTCTCGCCCTTTCTCTCCCCCTCCTTCTCTCGCTCCCCCTCACTACCTCTCTCTCTCTTTCTCTCCCCCTCCTCCCTCCCACTACCTTTCTCTCTCTCTTTCTCTACCCCTCCCCCTCTCTCTCTCCCGTTCACTACCTCTCTTACTCTCTCTCTCTCGCTCTTACTCATTCTCTCTCTCTCTATTTCTCTCTCTCTCGCTCTTACTCCTTCCCTCTCTCTTTCTCTCTCTCTTTCGCTTTCTCTCTCACTCTTACTCCCCTCTCTCTTTCTCTCTCTCTTTCTCTTTCTCTCTCACTCTTACTCCCCTCTCTCTCTCTCTTTCTCTTTTGCTCTTACTTCCTCTGTCTCTCTCTCTCTTACTCCCTCTTGCTCTTACTCCCTCTCTTTCTCTCTTGCTCTTACTCCCTCTCTCTCTCTCTTTATCTTACTCTCTCTTTTTCTCTCGCCCTTACTCTCTCTCTCTCTTTCAATTTTACTCCCTCCCTGTCTCTATCTTTCTCGCTGTTACTCCCTCTCTCTCTCTCCCCCTCACTACCTCCCCCTCACTCTTTCTCACTATCTCTCTCTTCCTCTCTTGCTCCTACTCCCTCTCTCTTTCTCTCTCTCTCACTCACTCCCTTTCTCTCTCGGTCTTACTCTCTTTCTCTCTCTCGCTTCTTTCTCTCTCTCTCTCGTTCTCTCTTGCTCTTCCTCTCTCCCTCGCTCTCTCTTTCTCTTTTGCTCTTACTTCCTCTGTCTCTCTCTCTCTCTCTTACTCCCTCTTACTCCCTCTCTCTCTCACTCCCTCTCGCTCTTACTCTCTCTCTATCTCTCTTGCTCTTACTCCCTCTCTCTCTCTCTTACTCCCTCTCTCTCTCTCTTACTCCCTCTCGCTCTTACTCTCTCTATCTCTCTTGCTCTTACTCCCTCTATCTCTCTTTCTCTTTCTCTCTCGCTCTTACTCCCTCCCTCCCTCTCTTTCTCTTTCTCATTCTCTTTCTCTTTCTCTGACTCTTTCTCTCTCGCTCTTTCGCTCTCTTTCTCTCTCGCTCTTTCTCTCTCTTTCTCTGTCTCTCTCTCTCTTTCTCTCTCGCTCTTACTCTCTTTCTCTACCCCCTCACTACATGTCTCTCTCTCTCCCTCACTACCTCTCTCTCTCTCCCCCTCACTACCTCTCTCTCTCTCCCCCTCACTACCTCTCTCGCTCTTACTCCCTCTCTCTTTCTCTCTCGCTCTTACCCTCTCTCTTGCTCTTACTCCCTCTCTCTCTTTCTCTCGCTCTCTCTCTTACTGCCTCTCTCTCTCTCCCCCTCACTACCTCTCTCTCTCTCCCCCTCACTACCTCTCTCGCTCTTACTCCCTCTCTCTTTCTCTCTCTCTCTCTTGCTCTTCCTCTCTCCCTCGCGCTCTCTTTCTCTTTTGCTCTTACTTCCTCTGTCTCTCTCTCTCTTACTCCCTCTTACTCCCTCTCTCTCTCACTCCCTCTCGCTCTTACTCTCTCTCTATCTCTCTTGCTCTTACTCCCTCTCTCTCTCTTACTCCCTCTCGCTCTTACTCTCTCTCTCTATCTCTCTTGCTCTTACTCCCTCTCTCTCTTTCTTTCTCTGTCCCTGCCCTTCTCTCTCACTCTCTCGCTCTCTCTCTCTCTCTCTCTATCTCTCACCTTTACCACCTGTCTCTCTCTCTCCCCCTCCCCTCCTCTCTCCCCCTAACTACCTCTCTCTCTCCCTTTCTCTCCCCCTCCTCCTCTCTCTCTCCTCCTCACTACCTCTCTCTCTCTTTCTCTTTCTCCCCCTCACTTTCTCCCCCTCTCTTTCTCCCCCTCACTACCTCTCTCTCTCTCCCCCTCCACCCTCCCCCTCACTACCTTTCTCTCTCTCTTTCTCTACCCCTCCCTCTCTCTCTCTCCCGCTCACTACCTCTCACTCCCTCTCTTACTCTCTCTCTCTTGCTCTTACTCATTCTCTCTCTTTCTCTAGTTCTCTCTCGCTCTTACTCCTTCCCTCTCTCTTTCTCCTTCTTTCTCTTTCTCTCTCGCTCTTACTCCCTCTCTCTCTCTCTCTTGCTCTCTCGCTCTCTTTCTTTCTCTCTCTCTCTCTCTCTCTCTCTCTCTCTCTCTCGCTCTCACTCTTGCTCTTCCTCTCTCCCTCTCTCTCTCTTTCAATTTTACTCCCTCCCTGTCTCTATCTTTCTCGCTGTTACTCCCTCTCTCTCTCTCCCCCTCACTACCTCCCCCTCTCTCTTTCTCACTATCTCTCTCTTCCTCTCTTGCTCCTACTCCCTCTCTCTTTCTCTCTCTCTCACTCACTCCCTTTCTCTCTCGGTCTTACTCTCTTTCTCTCTCTCGCTTCTTTCTCTCTCTCTCTCGTTCTCTCTTGCTCTTCCTCTCTCCCTCGCTCTCTCTTTCTCTTTTGCTCTTACTTCCTCTGTCTCTCTCTCTCTCTCTTACTCCCTCTTACTCCCTCTCTCTCTCACTCCCTCTCGCTCTTACTCTCTCTCTATCTCTCTTGCTCTTACTCCCTCTCTCTCTCTCTTACTCCCTCTCTCTCTCTCTTACTCCCTCTCGCTCTTACTCTCTCTATCTCTCTTGCTCTTACTCCCTCTATCTCTCTTTCTCTTTCTCTCTCGCTCTTACTCCCTCCCTCCCTCTCTTTCTCTTTCTCATTCTCTTTCTCTTTCTCTGACTCTTTCTCTCTCGCTCTTTCGCTCTCTTTCTCTCTCGCTCTTTCTCTCTCTTTCTCTGTCTCTCTCTCTCTTTCTCTCTCGCTCTTACTCTCTTTCTCTACCCCCTCACTACATGTCTCTCTCTCTCCCTCACTACCTCTCTCTCTCTCCCCCTCACTACCACTCTCTCTCTCCCCCTCACTACCTCTCTCGCTCTTACTCCCTCTCTCTTTCTCTCTCGCTCTTACCCTCTCTCTTGCTCTTACTCCCTCTCTCTCTTTCTCTCGCTCTCTCTCTTACTGCCTCTCTCTCTCTCCCCCTCACTACCTCTCTCTCTCTCCCCCTCACTACCTCTCTCGCTCTTACTCCCTCTCTCTTTCTCTCTCTCTCTCTTGCTCTTCCTCTCTCCCTCGCGCTCTCTTTCTCTTTTGCTCTTACTTCCTCTGTCTCTCTCTCTCTTACTCCCTCTTACTCCCTCTCTCTCTCACTCCCTCTCGCTCTTACTCTCTCTCTATCTCTCTTGCTCTTACTCCCTCTCTCTCTCTTACTCCCTCTCGCTCTTACTCTCTCTCTCTATCTCTCTTGCTCTTACTCCCTCTCTCTCTTTCTTTCTCTGTCCCTGCCCTTCTCTCTCACTCTCTCGCTCTCTCTCTCTCTCTCTCTATCTCTCACCTTTACCACCTGTCTCTCTCTCTCCCCCTCCCCTCCTCTCTCCCCCTAACTACCTCTCTCTCTCCCTTTCTCTCCCCCTCCTCCTCTCTCTCTCCTCCTCACTACCTCTCTCTCTCTTTCTCTTTCTCCCCCTCACTTTCTCCCCCTCTCTTTCTCCCCCTCACTACCTCTCTCTCTCTCCCCCTCCACCCTCCCCCTCACTACCTTTCTCTCTCTCTTTCTCTACCCCTCCCTCTCTCTCTCTCCCGCTCACTACCTCTCACTCCCTCTCTTACTCTCTCTCTCTTGCTCTTACTCATTCTCTCTCTTTCTCTAGTTCTCTCTCGCTCTTACTCCTTCCCTCTCTCTTTCTCCTTCTTTCTCTTTCTCTCTCGCTCTTACTCCCTCTCTCTCTCTCTCTTGCTCTCTCGCTCTCTTTCTTTCTCTCTCTCTCTCTCTCTCTCTCGCTCTCACTCTTGCTCTTCCTCTCTCCCTCTCTCTCTCTTTCTTTTTTGCTCTTACTTCCTCTGTCTCTCTCTCTCTTTCCCTTTTTCTCTCTCTCTTACTCCCTCTCTCTCTCTCTTTCTCTCTCACTCTTACTCCCTCTCTCTCTCTCTCTCTCTCGTTCTTACTCTCTCTTTTTCTCTCGCCCTTACTCTCTCTCTCTTTCAATCTTACTCACTCCCTCTCTATCTTTCTTGCTCTTACTCCCTCTCTTTCTCTCTCTCTCCCCCTCACTACCTCACTCTCTCTCTTACTGAATCTCTCTCTCTCTCTCTTTCTCTCTTGCTCCTACTCCCTCCCTCTCTCTCTCTCTCTCTTTCTCTCTCTCACTCACTCTCTCTCTTTCTCTCTCAGTCTTACTCGCTTTCTCTCTCTCTCTCTTCTTTCTCTCTCTCTCTCTATCTTTCTTACTCGCTCTTACTCCCTTTCTCTCTCTATTTATCTCTTTCTCTCTTGCTCTTACTCCCTCTCTCTCGCTCTTACTCTCTCTTTTTCTCTCGCTCTTTCTCTCTCTTTCAATCTTATTCCCTCTCTCTCTCTCTCTCTCTATTTCACTTGCTCTTACTCCCTCTCCTTCTCTGTCACTCTTGAAATCTCTCTCTTTTTCTCTTGCTTTTACTCTCTCTCTTTCAATCTTACTCTCTCTCTCTACCTCTATCTTTCCCTCTCCTACTCCCTCTCTCCCTCTTTCTCTCTTGCTCTTATACCCTCCCTCTCTCTCTCTCTTTCTCTCTCACTCTTTTTCTCTCTCTTACTCCCTCTCTTTCTTTCTCTCTCTCTCGCTCTCTCTCTTTCTCTCTCTTACTCCCTCGCTCTCTCTCCTCCTCCCAACCCCCCTCTCTCTCTCCCCCTCACTACCTCTCTTTCTCTCTTTCTCTCCCCTCCCCCTCTTTCTCTCCCCCTCACTACCTCTCTCTCTTTCTCTCCCCCTTCTCCCTCCCCCTCACTACCTTTCTCTCTCTCTTTCTCTCCCCCTCCCTCTCTCTCTCTCCCCCTCACTACCTCTCACTCCCTCTCTTACTCTCTCTTACTCATTCTCTCTCTTTCTCTCTCTCTATTTCTCTCTCTCGCTCTTACTCCTTCCCTCTTTCTTTCTCTTTATATCTTTCTCTCACTCTTACTCCCCTCTCTCTCTCTTTCTCTCTCGCTCTTTCTCTCTCCTACTCTCTCTCTCTCCCGTTCTCTCTTGCTCTTCCTCTCTCTATCTCTCTTTCTCTTTTGCTCTTACTTCCTCTGTCTCTCTCTCTCTCTTACTCCCTCTCGCTCTTACTCCCTCTCTCTCTCTCTTACTCCCTCTCGCTCTTACTCTCTCTCTCTATCTCTCTTGCTCTTACTCCCTCTATCTCTCTTTCTCTCTCGCTCTTACTCCCTCCCTCTCTTTCTCTCTCGCTCTTTCTTTCTCTCTCTCTCTTTCTCTCTCGCTATTTCTCTCTTTCTCTACCCCCTCACTACATGTCTCTCTCTCTCCCTCACTACCATTCTCTCTCTTTCTCTCTCCCCCCTCACTACCTCTCACTCTCTCACCCCGCTACCTCTCTCACTCTTACTCCCTCTCTCTTTCTCTCTTGCTCTTACTCCCTCTCTCTTTCTCTCTCTCTCTCTTTCTCTCTCGCTCCCTCTCTTTCTCTCTCTCTGTCCCTGCCCTTCTCTCTCTCACCTTTACTACCTATCTCTCTCTCTGTCCCCCTCCCTCTGTCTCTCCCCCTCACTACCTCTCTCTCTCTTTCCCTCCCCCTCCTCCCCCTCTCACTACCTTTCTCTCTCTCTTTCTCTACCTCTCCCCCTCACTACCTCTCACTCCCTCTCTTACTCTCTCTTTCCTTCTCATTCTTTCTATTTCTCTCTCTCTCGCTCTTGCCACTTCCCTCTCTCTTTCTCTTTCTCTCTTACTCCCCCTCTCTCTCTCTCGCTCTCTCTTGCTCTCACTCCCTCTCTCTCTCTCTCTCTTGCTCTTCCTCTCTCCCTCCCTCTCTCTCTCCCCCTCACTATCTCTCACTCCCTCTCTTACTCTCTCTCTCTCTCGCTCTTACTCATTCTCTCTCTTTCTCTCTCTCTCTTTCTCTCTCTCTCTCTCTCTTTCTCTGTCCCTGCCCTTCTCTCTCCTTCTCTCTCTCCCCCTCACTACCTCTCTCTCTCTTTCCTTCCCCCTCCTCCCCCTCTCACTACCTTTCCTCTCTCTTTCTCTACCTCTCCCCCTCACTACCTCTCACTCCCTCTCTTACTCTCTCTCTCTCGCACTCATTCTCTCTCTTACTCTCTCTCTCCTTCTCATTCTCTCTCTTTCTCTCTATTTCTCTCTCTCTCGCTCTTACTACTTCCCTCTCTCTTTCTCTCTTACTCCCCCTCTCTCTCTCTCGCTCTCTCTTGCTCTCACTCCCTCTCTCTCTCTCTCTCTCTCTCTTGCTCTTCCTCTCTCTCGCCCCATCACTATCTCTCACTCCCTCTCTTACTCTCTCTCTCTCGCTCTTACTCATTTTCTCTCTTTCTCTCTCTCTCTCTATCACCTTTACTACCTGTCTCTCTCTCCCTCCCCTCTCTCTCTCCCCCTCACTACCTCTCTTTCTCTCTTTCTCTCCCCTCTCCCTCTTTCTCTCCCCCTCACTACCTCTCTCTCTCTCTTTCTCTCCCCCTCCTCCTCCTCCCTCCCCCTCACTACCTTTCTCGCTCTCTTTCTCTACCGCTCCCTCTCTCTCTCTCTCTCCCCCTCACTACCTCTCACTCCCTCTCTTACTCTCTCTCTCTTACTCATTCTCTGTCTTTCTCTCTCTCTCTATTTCTCTCTCTCTCGCTCTTACTCCTTCCCTCTCTCTTTCTCTTTCTCTCTCACTCCTACTCCCCTCTCTCTCTCTTTCTCTCTCGCTCTTTCTCTCTCCTACTCTCTCTCTCTCTCATTCTCTCTTGCTCTTCCTCATTCTATCTCTTTTGCTCTTACGTCCTACGTCTCTCTCTCTCTCTTACTCCCTCTCACTCTTACTCCCTCTCTCTCTCTCTATCTCTCTTGCTCTTACTCCCTCTCTCTCTCTCGCTCTTACTCCCTCTCTCTCTCTCTCTTACTCCCTCTCGCTCTTACTCTCTCTATCTCTCTTGCTCTTACTCCCTCTATCTCTCTTTCTCTCTCGCTCTTACTCCCTCTCTCTTTCACTCTCTCTCTTTCTCTCTCGCTCCCTCTCTTTCTCTCTCTCTGTCCCTGCCCTTCTCTCTATCTCTCTCTCTCTCTCTCTCTCTCTCACCTTTACTACCTATATCTCTCTGACCCCCTCCCTCTCTCTCTCCCCCTCACTACCTCTCGCTCTCTTCCCCCCTCACTACCTTTCTCTCTGTCTTTCTCTACCTCTCCCCCTCACTACCTCTCACTCCCTCTCTTACTCTCTCTCTCGCACTCCTTCTCTCTCTTTCTCTCTCTCTTACTCTCTCTCTCTTACTCATTCTTTCTCTTTATCTCTCTCGCTCTTACTACTTCCCTCTCTCTTTCTCTCTTACTCCCCTCTCTCTCTCTTTCGCTCTCTCTTGCTCTCACTCCCTCTCTCTCTCTCTCTCTTTCTCTCTTGCTCTTCCTCTCTCCCTCCCTCTCTCTCTCCCCCTCACTGTCTCTCACTCCCTCTCTTACTCTCTCTCTCTCGCTCTTACTCATTCTCTCTCTTTCTCTCTCTCTCTGACTCTCTCTCTCTTACTCATTCTCTCTATTTCTCTCTCTCTCACTCTTACTCCTTTCCTCTCTCTTTCTCTTTCTCTCTTACTCCCCCTCTCTCTCTTGCTCTTACTCCCTCTCTCTCTCTTTCTCTCTTGCTCTTCCTCTCTCCCTCTCTCTTTCTCTTTTGCTCTATTTCCTCTGTCTCTTTCTTTCTCTTTTTCTCTCGCTCTTACTCCCTCTCTCTCTCTTACTCCCTCTTGCTCCTACTCTCTCTCTCTTTATCTCTCACTCTTACTCCCTCTCTCTCTCGCTCTCTCTCTCTCTCCCTCTCTCTCTCTATCTCTATCTCTCTTGCTCTTACTCTCTCTTTTTCTCTTTTTCTCTTGCTCTTACTCTGTCTCTCTCTTTTTCAATCTTACTCCCTCTCTCTCTATCTTTCTCGCTCTTACTCCCTCTCTCTCTCTCTCCCCCTCACTACCTCTCTCTCTCTCTTACTCACTCTCTCTCTCTTTATCTCTCTCTCTCTTTCTTTCTCTCTTGCTCCTGCTCCCTCCCTTTCTCTCTCTTTCTCTCTCGTTCTTTTTCTCTCTCTCACTCACTCTCTCTCTTGGCCTTACTCTCTCCCCTCTCTCTCTCTCTCTCTTCTTTCTCTCTCTCACTCTCTCTCTTTCTCGCTCACTTTAACTCCCTTTCTCTCTCTCTTTCTCTCTCTATTTCTCTCTTTCTCTCTTGCTCTTGCTCTTACTCCCACTCTCTCTCTCTTTTTCTCTGTCGCTCTTACTCTCTCTCTATTTTTCTCTTGCTCTTACTCTCTCTCTTTCAGTTTTACTCCTTCTGTTTCTCTTTCTCTCAGGGTCTTACTCCCTCTCTCTCTCTCCCACTCACTTCCTCCTTCTCTCTCTTTCTCTTACTCACTATCTCTCTTACTCCCTCTCTCTCTCTCACTCTTACTCCCTCCCTCTCTCTCTTTCTTTCTCTCTCGCTCTTTCTCTCACTCTCTCTTTTCTCTCTCTCTCGCTCTTACTCACTCTCTCTCTTACTCCCTCTCTCTCACTCTTACTCCCTCCCTCTCTCTCTTTCTTTCTCTCTCGCTCTTTCTCTCTCTCTCTTTCTCTCTTGCTCTTACACCCTCCCTCTCTCTCTCTTTCTCTCTTACTCCCTCCCTCTCTCTCTCTTTTCTCTCTCTCTCGCTCTTACTCACTCTCTCTCTTACTCTCTCTCTCTCTCTCACTCTTACTCCCTCCCTCTCTCTCTTTCTTTCTCTCTCGCTCTTTCTCTCTCTCTCACACTTTCTCTTTCTCTCTCGCTCTTACTCTCTCCCTCTCTTTCTCTCTCCCTCTTACTCCGTCTCTCGCACTTTCTCCCTCGCACTTTCTCTCTCGCTCTTACTCTCTCCCTCTCTTTCTCTCTCGCTCTTACTCCCTCTCTCTCTCTTTGTCTCTCGCTCTCTCTCTCTCTTTCTCTCTTGCTTACTCTCTCCCTCTCTTTCACTCTCGCTCTTTCTCTTTCTCTCTTGCTCTTACTCTCTCTTTTGCTCTCGCTCTTACCCTCTCTCTCTCTTTTTCAATCTTACTCCCCCTCTCTATCTTTCTCGCTCTTACTCCCTCTCTCTCTCTCCCCCTCACTACCTCCCTCTCTCTCTTACTCCCTCTCTCTCTCTTTATCTCTCTCTCTCTCACTCTCTCTCTCTCTCACTCTCTCTCTTTCTTTCTCTCTTGCTCCTCCTCTCTCCCTCTCTCTCTCTTTCTCTTTTGCTCTTACTTCCTCTGTCTCTTTCTTTCTCTTTTTCTCTCACTCTTACTCCCTCTCTCTCTCTCTCTTTATCTCTCACTCTTACTCCCTCTCTCTCTCTCTCTCTCTAGCTCTCTTGCTCTTACTCTCTCTTTTTCTCTCGCTCTTACTCTCTCTCTTTTTCAATCTTACTCCCTCTCTCTCTCTATCTTTCTCGCTCTTACTCCCTCTCTCTCTCTCCCCCTCACTACCTCCCTCTCTCTCTTACTCACTCTCTCTTTCTCTTTATCTCTCTCTCTCTCTCTCTCACTCTCTCTCTCTTTCTTTCTCTCTTGCTCCTGCTCCCTCCCTCTCTCTCTCTTTCTCTCTCACTCTTTTTCTCTCTCTCACTCACTCTCTCTCTTTCTCTCTCGACCTTACTCTCTCCCCCTCTCTCTCTCTCCTTTCTCTCTCTCTCACTCTCTCACTTTCTCGCTCACTCTTACTCCCTTTCTCTCTCTCTTTCTCTCTCTATTTCTCTCTTTCTCTCTTGCTCTTACTCCCTCTCTCTCTCTCTTTCTCTGTCGCTCTTACTCTCTCTCTTTTTCTCTTGCTCTTACTCTCTCTCTTTCAATCTTACTCCTTCTCTTTTTCTTTCTCTCAAGGTCTTACTCCCTCTCTCTCTCTTCCACTCACTTCCTCTTTCTCTCTCTCTCTCTTACTCACTCTCTCGCTCTATCTCTCCTTCTTCGTCTCTCTCTTTCTCTCTTGCTCTTACACCCTCCCTCTCTCTCTCTCTCTTTCTCTCTTGCTCTTACTCCCTGCCTCTCTCTCTTTTCTCTCTCTCTCGCTCTTACTCACTCTCTATCTTACTCCCTCTCTCTCACACTCTTAATCCCTCCCTCTCTCTCTTTCTTTCTCTCTCGCTCTTTCTCTCTCTCACACACTTTCTCTTTCTCTCTCACTCTTACTCTCTCCCTCTCTTTCTCTCTCCGTCTTACTCCCTCTTTTGCACTTTCTCTCTCGCACTTTCTCTCTCGCTCTTACTCTCTCCCTCTCTTTCTCTCTCGCTCTTACTCCCTCTCTTTCTCTTTCTCTCTCTCTCTCTCTCTCTCTCTCTCTCTTTCTCTCTCGCTCTTACTCTCTCCCTCTCTTTCTCTTTCTCTCTCGCTCTTTCTCTTTCTCTCTCTTTCTCTCTCGCTCTTACTCCCTCTCTCTCTCCCCCTCACTACCTCTCTTTCTCTTTCTCCCCCTCACTCTCTCCGTCTCTTTACTCTCTCTCACTACCTCTCTCTCTCTCCCCCTTCCTTACTCCCTCTCTCTCTTTCTCTCCCCTTCACTCTCTCCCCCTTTCCTTACTCTTTCTCTCTCCCCCTCACTACTTCTCGCTCTCTTTCTCTCTCCCCTTTCCTTACTCTCTCTCTCTCTCTCCCTACCTCTCTCTTGCCCCCTGTTTCCTTCCTCCCTCTCTGTCTCTCTCACACACACATGTAATTCAGTGCCAATCCCTAGATGGGTTCATTGATGACGTAATACGTGATGTCACCTGCAAAGCACTTTGTGATGTAGATGATAATGGCTGTGATAAGTCATGAGTAGTGCAGCGGAGGAGGGAAGGATGCACTAACCGGAGGATGTTAGGCCTTTTATGTCTGTGTAATTAACTCATCACCGCGTCAGCTGTGGGTGTTTGGTTGAGTGTGCCAGGTTCATACCCTGGCACAGCATGGGCATTCTGCCAACCTTCCTGCCCCGTCAGTAAAGCACCCCAGTAAAATATATGGGTACCTTATAGCAATTAAAATTACTTATTTGTAGCAAAGACTAAGCTATTGTGTGGAGTGTTATCTGAACATATAGCCAACAAAGGTAGGTGGTGTTTGTGTACTCTGTTCCAGTCCAATGCAGAGGGGGGGACTGCACTCTGCATGGACACCCCCTCCCCCAATCTCCGTCAGGCAGCAGACCTCCTTCTCAGTGACTGGCGCGGCCAGAGTCACTTCAGGGGGGAAGTGGAGGGCAAGACGCCAGCATCCCTCACTCCAGGAACTTACAGGATTTACCAAGAAGTAACAGTCGCTGGCAAAACACTAGAGAGAGAAAGAGAGAGGGGGAGAGAGAGAGCGAGTGCAAGAAAGGGAGAGAGAAGTGGTGTGGTGAAGTGTGGTAGGGCCCACTTAGTGCTTCCATTTTTAAATGCACATTTTAACTTAGCTTTTCATTTCTGATGGTGACCCTTTACATTGCTTTGCACTCACGCAAGAGTGTGCTGGGAACTCACTGTGCACCAAGCGCGTTTCTTGCAAGGATTGATGCCATCCAGTCTGTACGCTTCGTTCAGTCTTAAACACACAGAACATTGCACCCTCAGTATTCGGACTTTCCATTGGGACATATCAGCACTTGCAGACACATAATAGAAACCAACCGGCACCTCTGACACAGTGTGGCACGAATGGTGCTTGGATTATAAAAACTGCCTCCAAGCCACACTCTGCAGAGGAGCACTTCTGCTGTGATTATCCGGGAGCGAGGCACACCGTGCCCGAAAAGTAATTTGGCTGACTCTGATACCCTGCACAGGGCTATAGCCTGCACTACACCAGACCGGCTTCCCGGTACATCTTAACCAGGTATATGGGGCATCAGGTGATCCCAGTTGATCTTGCAGAGGGTACTCCCACTATGCCCTCGATAGTGTAGGTGGTTGCACATAGGAGTTTACCAACACATTAACACTACCATGGTTGAACTGTTTATCTTTTTCACCATTTTCGTAATGCTGGTTACCATGCTTTGCCTCGTTTGCCTAATAATCATAGTTCATGTTTTTTTTACGCAAGAATAAGATTGTTGCAATTAATGCTCCACACCTCTCTTGAGTCTCATCTCGAGTATGCTGAGTGACGACAGAAGGGTAGATTTGTTTCCACAATTCCCTTGGGAATCTAAGTTGTCATGTCCGAGGCAAATCCCATCACACAGAGGGTGCCCCCGGCGCCCTCGGAATGCACCTGGTCTGCTGTAGCCCCCCTGTGGACCTCAGCACTCCTTTTCCACCAGCTTTTCCATGGACTGGGACCCCACCATGAAAAAACTGGTGGAAAGTGACTTGTTATCATGGCGGCAGTGCAAAACTCGAGCCGCTGTGGCTGACCTCAACTACGACCGTCGCCACCCCATCGGGAACCACATTCCTAGCGGGTGCAGCAGTGTCCTGGCGGTCTGACCGCCAAGATCATGATCTGGCAGTCAGACCCCCAGGAGTGCAGCGGCCCGACCCTCACCGCGAGTCTGGCAGTCTAAAGACCGATAGATTCGTAATGAGGCCCACAGACCTCTGCAGTCCATTAACTAATAGAGGTTTCATAATGTACTATAGTGCATTTCCTACTGAGTAACACATTTTTTAAATTTATTTTATATTTAAGCTGCATGTTATTGAATATGTAGCTACCTGACGGTGAAAGACCAAAAAAACTTTGTTTTCAGCCTCACCTTTGACCCCGGCACACGCTCACTCACCCTGCCCCCACTGCATGCAGCATCACAGTTCCCGTATTTTTTTAATTGCACTTCGACCGCTGTTTGTGTACAATTACCAACCTTTGTATAACACATACCTAACTGGATAGAGCAGCGCTCTAAGCACCTTAAACCTGAGCCCTCTTCAGTAACCGTTATTTTATAGTCATTAATTTCCATTTTGTTTTTTTTAATAGTTTTTGTCTTTTTCTTGATTTTGGCCACGCAGCATATGCTGCCGGAGAAGATAAAGACGCCTTTTTTTATTTTTTATCAGATTCCCCTTTCTCTTGAAAGCGGCGCCTCCTGTCAGCCGCCTGTCTGATGCAAGGAGTTGGAATTAGCACTAGAAACAGCACAAGAGAAGTGTTCCGGGAATAAATATTCAAACTGATTTAATTGACAAATCTTTCCCTTCCAGGGCTGAGGAAGGTGTCATCGCCGGTGCAGGTGAGACCAATTACTCCCGTGCGCGGCTCCGTTTAGTGAAGTCAGCTGAAACAACAACAGTGAAGCTGATTAAAGCTGTTTTGTGACAAAGACGTCAGAGCCGGAACACAGGACCCAGATCTGGTTCAGAAATAATAGGGACAGAGAAGTTTTCCTTGGTTCATGGAAAACGTTTTCAAACACAGGGGCCCATGCGCCACTTTTTGTGAGACACCAACGACGCATAGTGCAGACCCATATCTACAGGGCTACTCAAAGCCACTTTGCGCAGCTTTTCATGGCCTTGTAGATATGGTGTAAGGCAAAAAAGTGCAAGTCGCTGCGTTGCCTTACACTGCGTCAGGGAGGCATACCATGGGCGTTGCGGAAGGCGTTCCCACACAACACCCATGGGTTTTCACGCATTCCCAGATTTACAAGAATCTGTAAACCTCGGAATGTATCTAAACTGTACGGCTCACCAGGGCAGTGTTTTTCAGATATCTACATTACTCTACTGTGGTAATAAGCCGGAATTTGTCCTTTGAACTGTCATAATAAATGTGTGAATCTCTGTTTATTAGTATACTTGCTCCAAATACTGCATCATTGGGCCACATTTTTTTTCATGTGTCTTTCTGGAACAGGAAAGCAACTGAAGATCTTTAAAACATGTACAACCAAGTCTATGGAAGATGCGCACATGCTACAACCAGAGCCTTGTCTTCCTTGCGCTTTATTTCTGTTGGGTGAGGGTTGTAAATCTCCTAAAGGCAGGGAAGGGGTGACCACCAGTGTGGGATTAGGTGCAGGCCAGAGACAATGGGTTGTATGATGGAATCATGCATGCCTGAACCACGCATGCTTTAGCAATGATGTGTGAACAATGACCACATCTTTACCACGCATGTCTTTATCACGCATGCCTTTACAACGAATTTTGTTGTAAAAGCATGTTTGGGAAAGGAATATTTGTGGAAATTTCCCCCCTACCCTGTGTCCAAAGACACGATACCCCAGCCCTGTAATCCTTCTGCCCTTAAAACAGCCCCTCCCCCTCCGCCCTGAGGCCCAACCCCCCCTCACCCGAGTCCTGAAACTGATTCCGCCCCACCCTAAGCCTTAAAACCGACCCCGGTCTGAATATCGCTTCCTCGCCGTAACGCCCCAAACCATGCCCCCTGCTAAAAACTACCCTGACCCCAGTCCCCCCGCCTTGAGCTCTAAAACTGACCTCACCCTTGAAAACTTCCTCGTCACCCTATCCTGAGCTCTAAAACCCTGCTCCAGTCCACTGCCCCCCCACACTGAACCATAAAACCCTGTTCCCTGCCCAAAAAACTAGCCCGACCTCCCCCCTCCGAAAAAACTAACCTGACCTCCTCACCACCCTGAGTCGTAAAACTGCCCCACCCCTAAAAACTACCCCCCAAACCCACCCCAGTTCCTAAAACTCTGCTTCCTGCCCAAAAATCTAACCCAACCTCCGTCATCCAAAAAAACTAACCTGACTTCCCCCCACACTGAGCCCTAAAACTGCCCCCACCCCCTAACTCTCCCTCAAAACCCAGCCCCACTTGCCTCTCCTGAAGCTTCCTGCTCCTGCTCTGACCCGGTCAACTAGACCCCTCTCTGCTTTGACCACGCATGTGCGTGGTTAAGGCACATGCGTGATTAGGGCAGACTTCACCCATATGCGTGGTTCTGGCAAGCATGGTTTAGCTTGTGTAGAAATGATGCGCCTGGCTAAGGCCATTTCCCGAGACAATGGGTTGAGTTTTTCCCAAACTGTCACAGGCTGCATACACACCTGACAACACCTGTTTCTAAGAGTTAGAAACATGGAAAAGGGGTATTTTGTCACATTACCATTGGAGTTTAATTAAAATTATGTCACCAGCTATAACTTACTCCTTGCTCACCTCTGTTGTCTTCATTGTCCGGTTGTATCGAAGCCTGAGTGTCCCACCTCACACATCAGCTATCCCCGCTGAGATGAACTGAACCTCAGATGTGTAATTCAAAGGGATGAAAAATGCCCTTCATTATGTGGCATCATAAACCCACTCCATGCTGCCGGGGGCAATTCTACGTGTGATTGCCGCTGACTCCCATTGCGCGAGGGCAGACACCATTAGTAAATTTAATGTAATAAGAACCTACTTGTGTTTATTTTGAAGTTGATCAATGCATGCTAATATGTTCAGAAGGGAGAAAGTTCCTAGTAGTGGGAGTCACATTATATAACCATGAATTCACCGGTCCGCGTTCTCAGAATTAAGCTCTTGCTGGGGATTTGAGCTTGAGTTGGATCAGAGCAAAACCGTTCAGAAGAAGGTGATGTCATCAGTGGTTGGCAATAATGTACTGCGGTTGTAGGAAAGTACCCTCTTTTTGGCATGGTTACCCCCACTTTTTGCCTGCTATCAGTGTGCTTAGACTGTTTTCACTGGGATCCTGCTAACCAGGACCCGAGCGATTGTGCTCTCTCCCTCCAAATTTGGTTACCTTAGACTCTAAAGAGCACCTGAAAAGACACAACAGCAAACAGATCTGGACACATACCTTCAGTGCACATCTTTAGTGACACAGAAACTAAAGGATGTGTACACAGACCTGCAGAGCACACCTGGAGTGACATAGAGACTAAGAGGGTCATTCTGACCCTGGCGGGCGGCGGGAACCGCCAAATGGCCGCTCCGCGGTCAGAAGACCGCGGATGCCATTCTGACTTTCCCGCTGGGCCGGCGGGCGACCGCCCCCCGGCCCAGCGGGAAAGGCCCTGCAACAAGGAAGCTGGCTCCGAATGGAGCCGGCGGAGTTGCAGGGGTGCGACGGGTGCAGTTGCACCCGTCGCGATTTTCACTGTCTGCTAAGCAGACAGTGAAAAGCTTCATGGGGCCCTGTTAGGGGGCCCCTGCACTGCCCATGCCAGTGGCATGGGCAGTGCAGGGGCCCCCAGGGGCCCCACGACACACGTTCCCGCCATCCTGTTCCTGGCGGTAAAAAACGCCAGAAACAGGATGGCGGGAAGGAGGTCTGAATCTCCATGGCGGCGCTGCTTGCAGCGCCGCCATGGAGATTCAGCCCATGCAGAGGAAATCCGGCGGGAAACCGCCGGATCCCCTTTTCTGACCGCGGCTTTACCGCCGCGGTCAGAATGGGCTGGGAAGCACCGCCAGCCTGTTGGCGGTGCTTTCGTGGTCCCAGGCCCTGGCGGTCTTGGACCGCCAGGGTCGGAATGACCCCCTAAATGATGAGGGCACAGACCTGCAGTGCACACCTGGAGTGACAGAGACTAAAGGATGTGAACACAGACCTGCAGTGCACACCTGGAGTGACACTGAGACTGAAGGATATTGACACAGACCTGCAGTGCACACCTGGAGTGACATAGAAACTAAAGCAAATGAAAACAGACCTGCAGTGCTCACCTGGAGTGACACTGAGACTGAATGATGTGGAAACAGACCTGCAGTGCACATCTGGAGTCACATAGAGACCAAAGGAAGTGAACACAGATCTGCAGTGCACACCTGGAGTGACACAAAGACTGAAGGATGTGGACACAAACCTGGGTGCACACCTGGAGTGACATAGAGACTAAAGGATGAGGACAAAGACCTGATTTGCACACCTGGAGTGACATAGAAACTAAAGGATGAGGACACAGGCCTGCAATGCACACCAGGCGTGACATAGAGACTAGGGGATGAGGACACAGACCTGCTGTGCACATGATTTGGACAAAGACTTGCAGTGCACACCTGGAGTGACATAGAGACTAAATGATGAGGGCACAGACCTGCAGTGCACACCTGGAGTGATGGAGACAAAAGAATGCGGACGCAGAACTGCAGTGCTAACCTTAAAAAATACAAGGGCTAAAGGATGTGCACACAGCCCTGCAGTGAACAACTGGAGACACATAGAGACTAAAGGTTGTGGACAAAGACGTGCAGCACTCACCTAGAGTGACAGAGAGGCTACATGATGTGGACACAGCCCTGAAGAGCACACCTGGAGTGAAATAGAGACTGAAGCATGTGGACACAGACCTGCAATGCACACCAGGAGTGACATAGAAACTAAAGGATGAGGACACAGGCCTGCAATGCACACCTGGAGTGACATAGAGACTAAAGGATGAGGACACAAACCTGCGGTGCACATCTGGAGTGACATAGAGACTAAAGGATGAGGACAAAGACCTGCTTTGCACACCTGGAGTAACATAGAAAGTAGAGGATGAGGACACAGGCCTGCAATGCACACCAAGGGTGACATAGAGACTAGGGGATGAGGACACAGACCTGCTGTGCACATGATTTGGACAAAGACTTGCAGTGCACACCTGGAGTGACATAGAGACTAAAGGATGAGGGCACAGCCCTGCAGTGCACACCTTGAGTGATGGAGACAAAAGGATGTGGATGCAGAACTGCAGTGCAAACCTTAAAAAATACAAGGGCTAAAGGATGTGCACACAGACCTGCAGTGAACAACTGGAGACACATAGAGACTAAAGGATGTGGACAAAGACGTGCAGCGCTCACCTAGAGTGACAGAGAGGCTACATGATGTGGACACAGACCTGCAATGCACACCAGGAGTGACATAGAAACTAAAGGATGAGGACACAGGCCTGCAATGCACACCTGGAGTGACATAGAAACTAAAGGATGAGAACACAGGCCTGCAATGCACACCTGAAGTGACATAGAGACTAAAGGATGAGGACACAGACCTGCTGTGCACACCTGGAGTGACACAGAGACTAAAGGATGAGGACATAGACCTGCAGTGAACACCTGGAGTGACATAGATACTAAAGGATGAGAACACCGACCTGCAGTGTTCACCAGGACTGATGTCCAGGCTAAAGGATGTGGACACAGACCTGCATTGTTCCCCAGGAGTGATGTACAGGCTGAAGGATGTGGACGCAGACCTGCAGTGCACACCAGATGTGATATACAGGTTAAAGGATGTGGACACACACCTGCAGTACTCACCTGAAAATGCAAAGCAGCTAACAGATGTGGACACAGAGCTGTAGTGCACACCTGGAGTGATGGAGACTAAAGGATGTGAACACAGACCTGCAGTGCACACCTGGAGTGACACAGAGACTGAAGGATGTAGACACAGACCTGCAGTGCACACCTGGAGTTACATAGAGACTAAAGGATGAGGACACAGACCTGCTGTGCACACCTGGAGTGATGGAGACTAAAGGATGTGAACACAGACCTGCAGTGCACACCTGGAGTGACACAGAGACTAAAGGATGTGGACACGGATGGAAGTGCACACCTGGAGACACATAGAGACTAAATGATGCAAACAAAGACCTGCAGAGCACACTTGGAGTTACAGAGAGAATAAGGGATTGGATACAGACCTGCAGTGCACACCTGGAGTGAAATAGACACTAACGGATGTGGACACAGACCTGCTATGCACACCTGGAGTGAAATAGAGACTGAAGAATGAGGACACAGACTTACAGAGCCCCTGAGTGACACAGAGACTAAAGGATGTGGGCACAGACGGCAGAGCACACATGGAGACACATAGAGATTAAATGATGCAGACACAGACCTGCAGAGCACACCTGGAGTGACATAGAAAAGGATGTGGACACAGACCTGCAGTGCTCACCTTAAAAAACACAGCGACTAAAGGACATAGAGAATCAAGGCTGTGGACATAGACATGCAATGAACACTGGAGTGACATAGAGACTGAAGGATGTGGACACAGACCAGCAGAGCACACCTGGAGTGACAATAGAGACACATCAGCTAATGGATGTGGATACAACCCTGCAGTGCTTACCTCAAAAGACATAGACCCTCATTATCAATCTGGCAGTCTTCAGACTGGCAGACTCCAGGGGGCGGTCCCACCGCCGACGGGCCGGCAGTGTGGACCACCAAATTACGAGTATGGCGGTTTGGCCTCTTTCCTGTGCTTACCGCTAAGCATCTCCGACCCGGCGGTCCACCCAATACTGCCGGCGGTATCACGAGTCCCCTTTCTGCCACAGAATTTGTGGCAGTAGCACCGCCATGAAATCCCTGGCAGAAAGGCTACTGGCGACAGGAATTTGCATTCCTGTTGCCGATAGATGACTCCCCACCCCCATCTATCCAAGAGCCCCCCCACCCACCTTCCTTTACAAGATTCCCACCCCCACCTCTGAGAATACCCCCCGGTAATCCCCCACTCCACTCCCAGTAGTTACCCTCCCAATCCCCCTGCATACACGTACTTACCCCCACCCCACATGCACGCACCCACAGACACGAACTCCCTGACACTCACTCACTCACTCACTCACACTCACAACACCCTTCAACTCACACACACATGCAACACGCCGCAAATCCATACACACATACACGCACACACGCACAACACCTCCACTCACACATGCACTCACTACATTCACCCCCACTGACACACATCCACACTCCATCCCCCAACCTGCTCCTTTCCCCAACATACATACACACACAACCCCACCCCTGTCTACATACATGCATGCACACACGCACCCCGATCCAGCATTCACATTCACCCACACATGTATCCCCATCGCTACATTTACACACACACATGAACGCACACACAAACACTCCCCCCTTCCCCCATTAATGACACGCATACACACACTCTCACACATCCATTCACAAACCCCACCCCCTTCCCCTTGCGGAAGACTCTTACCTCGTCCGAAGAGGTGCTCCTCTCTGAGGGGATGGGACCCGGTGCTCCCACCACCACAGCGCCCCGCCATCAGGACACTGCCAGGCCGTATTACTGGTTGTAATACGGCTGGCAGAGTCCTTTTGGTGGGGCAGGGCCGGCAGTGAAATTGCCTATGCACCTTCAACCACCAGACTAGTGGAGGATTTCTACACAAATTGTGACGGAAATCCTTCAGTACTGGTATAATGGCAGTCTTCTGGCACCCATGGCTTCGGAGGTCTTAGGAAAAGACCGCCAAAGTCTGAATGAGGGCCATAGTGGCTAGATGTGGACTCATGCAAGGTTAGTTCATACCTCAGATTCTTGCCTTTACTTTGCCCATTGACCAGTGTGCCCATATAACACAAAGATCAGGAAGCTTCCTATTGAGATTATGACATTGTGGCAACCTTTAATACTCTTCATTACCAAAGTAACATAACCACATGATGGGACTTACTGGCCCACACTTAAAAAAGAGAGAAGTAACACTTCAGCTCTGAGAATGCAGAGTGCTGTTTGCTGGAATCCAAGTACTCTCTGCTGGTGACCTTTGTTGCATTGGACCTTTAGCCCCTCATTATCTCATCAGCAGTATTCTCAGAATACCGCCAATGCCAAGGGCGCCAGAAGACCGCCAATGCTGGAGGTCTTCTGCCCGCCATATTATGGTCACTGCAGGATTTCTGCCACAATAAGGGCGGAATGCCTGCAGTAGCCATGCTGGCGGACGGTGGTGCCCTGGTGCTGCTACCACCAGCACTGCCCCACCAGCAGGACGTGCCAGCCGTGTTAAGGCCATTAGTCCTGCCTGGCGGTGTCATGCTGGTGGAGCACTGCTGGTGATGGCAGCCCCCCTTCCCGTTTCCTGCTGGGCAACAACCTTGTCGGACAAGTTAAGTCGTGTGTCCGACAGGGTGGGGGGGGGGGGGCGTTTTGTGGGAGTGTGTGGTGTCTTCCTGTGTGTATGCATGTGTGTGTGAATGTGAGTGTTGCGGTGTATGTGTGTGAGTGAACGCATGTATGAAAGTTGAAGTGAGTGCGTGTCTGCATGTCAGTGTGTATGCATGCCTGAATGGGTGTTTGGATGCCTGTGTGAATGTGTGTATGAATGCGTGTCGGTATGCATTACTGAATGCGTGCATGGAAGTGTAGGTGAATGGGTGTATGCATGCTGTGTTTGTGTATGTGACAAGGGGGTGTGTGGTGAGGGTCGCTGTGACTATAGGGGGTTGGGAGGTAGGGGGGTGATGTAAGTGTGTGTGGCTTTGTGCGTGTACTACTGTGGGGGGTGGGGGCAGTTGTGGGTGTGTGTCTGCGTGTGCATGGATGGGTATTGTGTCTGTGGGTGTGTGCGTGTATGGGTGTTTGTGTTTGAATCGGGGGTGGGCGGTGAGTTTGGAATGGGAGTGGGTGGGGGGGTTAGGTGCTTGCTGGTGGGTGGGGGAGCCACCAACCAGTGACAGGGAAGGAATTCCCTGTCACCGATAGGCCCTACTTCATGGTTTTCGTGGTGGTGCGAACGCCACGGAAACCATGGCAGTAGGCTGGCTCACAATGCCGCCAGCGGTACTCTGTGGGCCTCCGGGTTGGAGATGAATATCACTGGCCGGGCGGTTCATACCGCCATGGCAGTATGAGTGGTGATGTGGCGGTATACACCTCCAGCCTGTTAGCGGTGATACCACAACATTAACCCTGGTGGTCAAAAGACTGCCAGGGTCATGATGACTACCCTAGTAATCATGGCATGTGACACTATTCATCCTCCCACTTCATCAGGCACTTGGAAGCACTGAGTCCATATTGCTATCATGACATATGGACAGTTAGCTACAAGCGGCCAATTGTGCTTCTCATCCGTCATGGGAAAGTGGGTGAGAATGAGCCTGTAGTGCCATTCATCAATATTTATGTGAGGGGCGGTGAGCTGTCATGGACCTGTGTGCACTTCATCCATCATTAGATGACTCCAAGTAAGAGTGGTGCACACTTGTGCTATTCATCCATCCTGGGGCCGATTGGCAATGACAGTGCCAATACACTATTCATCCATTACTATGTGGTGTGATTAGAAGTCTGAACCCATGTTCATTTTCCTCTAATATTATATGCTGCTTATGCAGCAATGGACCTCTGGTACTATCTATATCACTGTGAGTAAAATTGCTGCACCGGAAATTGGCTATGATCTGCAGTTTAGGAGGGTCAAACCTGGCATGGCCAACTTAGTCTTCTATCCTCTTGAGGTCAGTAAATTGATTGAATACAGTTACATTGGTTAGTAGTAACATCTGCTATTTACAGTGCTTAGAAGCAGCACAAATGCATGTTACCAGTGTGCCTTACTAATTAGCCTGTTCACATGCTGGATCTGTAGACCTGTCCACTACCAGCTGTCTTAAAAGTGCAGATACTAATTAATCTACAGGAAAAACATTTAGTTTAATCTGACCACTGGTCCCCTGGGTCAGCTCTCCACTTTTTTGCAAACACTTTCCATCTGCAAAGTTCATTCTTTAATGTTGTATGTCTCTCATCTGCATCTGTACCAATATGTACTTCTGTATATCACTTGTTAGGCCTCTTTGCTTCCAGCCAATCACCTTATGCTCTAAATGAATTTATTAGATGGCCAGGAGATGGCTGGACATTTCCTGGTGAAACAAGCCCATAAAATGTGTGTTATAAACCATTTGGAGAAGGACTGTAATGGAAGATTAGTAAACGTCGGAGGATGTGGTATCTTCAACTGGAAAAGAACTGATATTTATTTGAAATTCTTTCAATTATCTACATCAGCTTTGCCACTATATCCTCTGATAATATGGAGACGTTAAAAAATGTAACTCAACACTTCAGGAGCCCTAAAGTCCAACTAGAGATTACTGCAAACTAGCAGTTAGCAAAGTAATAGATCTAAGAGAATTGCCATTTCACTGACTAGAGGCCTGGTTTAGACTTTGGCCTATGGGGTTACTCTATCACAAATGTGGCGGATATCCCTTCTGTGCATCACAATCTCATTATACTCTACGTGAATTGTACCATGGCGGACGGGTTATACGTCCCGTTTGTGACGGAGTGACCCTCTGCCAAACTCTAGATCAGGCCCCAGGTCTCTTGCTAGAAAATGGCATTGGAGTTAAGAGGTACAAGTCATGTAAAATCAACCTACTGTATCACCAATTTCTCTCAGTGCGAGTCAATGTAACCCAAGCATCTGACAGACACCTGCCACTCTCCTTGCTTTCCTTGCCAGGTTGGAAACAAAGCTGCACTTTTGGAAATGTGCAAAATACAACACTGACCACTACTGCTTCTGAGCCTACCAGTGCCATAAAAGTCTTGCAAACAATTCAATGTCACAGAGAGCTTCAAGCAAATGGTAGACAACATCCATATTAGGTCATTCAATAATAAATTCATAACTACATATATGATTGTTAACAAGGCACTTCATAGGGGTATATGAACATGAAAGAAACAGACCGTAAATACATTTAAACAATTCAGACTGTGCACCTCCTCGCTTGAGGTTCTTCTACTGTGCCTCTCCATATTGTGCTGGTTGCCATAAATTGCACAAGTGGATGCCCCTTGGCTGTAAATCTGCTTGTAAAGTGAATAATTTGGGGTGAAACCCAGCCAGTCAGTTTTTTACAGGCCTGATGTCTAGAGTTACAGATTTTCCTTGGTCAGCACCACAGAGATAGTAGAACTGTTTCTGGCTGGGACAGCCGCTCCACCTGCCTTAAACCAAGTTACTCATTCTGAGTGGCCTGGTAGCTGGGATAGGGCCAGGAAGAGGCGTTACCAGTCCTAATTAGAATTAGATGTTGTGGTGTTTCATCTGCACTTCCCAGTTCATGGAAGCAGATAAAAGGCTCGGGGTGACTCACCAGAAGAAAGTCGATGAAAAGTGGCAGTGAAACACCGATTCCCACAAGATCGTCCCTAAAATCTTGTACTATATCCTTATAGCATTCCGTAGCGGGCCATACCGGCCATTAAAGGCCCACTCCAGCATTAAATTATATTAATTTTATAATGGGGCTTGCCTTTAATGGCCGGTATAGCCCGCTATGAAGGGCTATGTGTCTATGAGAACATTTCACCCCTAAAGGGCAGAATGTTCTAATTAGTAAAACAAAGGCCTCAGGGAGCCCAAAGGGGGGTTGAAATCCCTTCAGGCTCTGTGAGGCCTTTGTTCACAGCTTTGGCTGTTCTGAGCTGTTGCTGTTCTGAACAACAAACATTGGTGTGGGGGATGAAGATACTGCCCGAATTGCTCTGAACTCAGAATGCATCTCTCAATCAAGCATTATGTCAATAGTGTCCTTAATACAGATGAAGGCTCACACTGAGGAAATGGCCTATCACCGCTATGTTGCAATTGATAAAGAAAGTTTGTTGTGCCTTGTAGGAAGCTGGCTCTCTATATAGTTTATTAAAACAATGAACACTGTGCAAAGAGTCCGAGCGACCACATCTTGCTATCCAGAGGAAAAAATAGATCATCTAATGCTCTTTTTTTTTTGTAGCTTGGTCGATGTGCTAAGTATTTGTTGTACTCAGAGTATCAATAAATGTGGACATACACTGGGAAGAATAACTCAAGACCAATTTACAAACATACTTCAGATTTGTATAAAAAATGTAAGACCAAGGTCATCAAAATCAGGTAAGTAGTTTTCAAGTAATTATTTTTCAAAGTTTAGAAAATGTTCTGTTTCTGTGCGTAATTACACACCATAGGAATCAATGGGAGAAAACTTTAAAATTGCATATACAATCAGGCAATGTTCTCACAAGTGTCACCTTCTGTTTCTATGTCAAGGTCATCGGGATGTCCTGTGGGCCAGCTGGAGAAGTTCAGGTGGCTCCCAGTTCCGGCGGGAGCAGCAGCTGAAAGTCTTGAAGCTGGGGCGCCGCGGTGAAGGGGACCACTTGGAAACACAAACTGGACGGGGGAACTTAGAGTAAAGTCAGGTGGGCCCCCTTGGAGGGTCGAGGTTGCAAGGGGTTAGGGACCTGTAGAGCACAGCTGGTTCTCTGATGCAGGAGGCTGGAGTACCACCAAACCTGGCACACTTGCAGGGTTTGTCCTCTGGTCCGTCAGATGGAATTTGGTCATGCTTCTGTGGCCGGTTTGTTGGTCAGTGGCCAGTCAGTGAACTGGACTTCATGGTTTCTTGCCTGCAGGGTGCAGGGGTGATACCTTCACTCAGAGGCAGATTCTTGGTGATTTTTAGAAGGTTGAAGGTCCTCTGGGATTTCTTAGAGTCTGTACGATGTCCAGTTGACCCCTCAGTGGCGATTGTCAAGTCCTCAGTGCAGCAGTCAGGGTTTAGCACCTTTTTCTTCTGGTAGCAGGACTTCTGTTCTCAAGCCTTGGGTCTTCTTTGTCACTGACCTTCTTGTGTCCATCAAACCTGATCTGCTGGTCTAGGGATGCCCACTAAATGCCGTTTTTGGTGGGCGTTAGAGAGAGTTATTGGTAGTGGCCAATAAGCCACTTACTTTTTGGTGGCAACACCCACTATGTGACTACTTCCTGTGGAAAGGGGTCACATCCTTAACCCTGGTTGGTTATTTTCCTGCCATCCAAGATAGGGGAAACTTAAATGGAATAGTCACCTCGCCTGCCACACCTGAGAGGTGGTGCAGACTGAGGGTGGTCACTCCCCCTATCCTTCATTACTTGTCCCACCGTTCCTCCCACCAAAAGTGTGGTCTGGACAGAGGATGGCCATCTGCTGCTAGTAGAAAATGGCTAGAGCAGTGCTTCAAAGGCGACATGGCCTTTCAAACTTCCTGCTAGAACAGGGCACATTCCTGGGGGAGGAGGTGTGACACCTCTGCTCAGGAAAGGCTTTGTCTTCTGTTCTCAGAGAGCAGGGTCTCTTGTACAACAGCGATCCAGAATCATGTCTGGGGTTGGCAGGCTGGTTTGGACTAGCCAGCAGCCATACCAGCGTGGTGTAGGTTATGCAAGGGTATAATAATAAATCCAACACTGGTACCAGTGAGGATTTATTATTCTGAGTTGTTTGATACCAAACAACCAAGGGTTCAGAGCAGCCATCATGTAGCTGGGAAACTCATAATGACCAGTGTCCAGCACATGTACTTGCTTTGGCTCCCCTGTACACTTTCTGTGGCTTAGGGTTTTGGGGAAAGGCATCTGGCCCTGGGAACCTGTTTAGAAGGGGTCCAGGGCACTTACAATTCAAAACCACCTAATTTTCCCATCAATCAGGGGGTCTTGTAGAGAACGGCTTGTCACCCCAGGGGGTCTCAAGGCACAGGTTGGATGCTGCGTGCCTCGTCAAGATGGCGATGGTGGTTGAAGAGTCAGGTCTTGAGCTGCTTTCTGAAGTCAGAGAAGGGAAGGCATGCAAGTCTAAGGGGAGTTTGTCCCAGGACTTGACAGCAAGGTGGGAGAAGGAGCGACCTCTGAAGCGGTTGCAACGGATACAGGGGACTTAGGCCTGGGTAAGGGTGGCTAAGCGGAGTTTTCTGGTCGGTCAGTGAAAGGTGAGGCACATGTTGATGTAGGCAGGTCCAGAGTAGTGGAGGGCTTTTGTAGGGGTGAGCGAGGAGCTTGAAGAAGCCTCTTGCTCAATGGGGAGCCAGGGGAGAGCCTTGAGGTGGGGGGTGATACTGGTTCTTCTGGGGAGGTCGAGGATGAGTCTTGCTTCCATGTTCTGGAGGGTCTGTAGGCTGTTCATGAGATGTTTCGTGTTTCCGGCATAAAGCACGTTGCCGTAGTCGAGTCAGCTGGAAATGAGGGACAGAAGGCTGTCTTCCTGGTGAAGATGGGCATCCATCTGAAGGTCTTGCAGAGCATGTGGAGGATGTGGAAGCAGCCAGATGATACGGCGTTTATCTGTTGCTTCATGGTCAGTTGGGTGTCCAGAATAGTTCTGAGGTTTCATGCATGGCTGGTGGAGGTGGAAGGGGGGCCGAGGATGGAGGTTCACCATGTGTCATCCCAGGGGGAGGACTTGTTCCCAAAGATGAAGACCTCAGTTTTGTCCAAGTTGATATTAAGGCAGTTGGTCATGTGGTGGCGGCATCGTCTGTGAGGGATAGGATGAGATGGGTGTCACCAGCGTAGTAAAAAATGTTCAGTCCATGGGTGCGTGTGATGTCTGCTAGAGGTGTCCTGTAGGTGCTGAAGAGGGTGGGGCTGAGGGAGGAGCCCGAGGGGACACCACAGATTATGTTTTTGGGTGTGGATGTGAAGGGCTGTAGCCGAATCCCCTGTGTTTGGCCAGAGAGGAAGGAGGAAATCCAGTTGAGTGCATTGTCTCAGATGCCAATGCAGTGGAGTCTGATGATGAGCATGTGGTGTGAGACGGTGTCGAAGGCTGCCAATAGGTCGAGGAGGATTAGGGCAGCTGTTCCCCCTAGGTTTTGGAGGCTTCTGATGTCGTTGGTTGCTGTGATCAGGGCGGTCTTGGTGCTGTGGTTAGGCTGGAAGCTATCTTGGGATGGGTCCAGAAGGTAGTGGCCTTCGAGGTAGTCTGTGATCTGATGAATGAAGGCCTTTCCCAGGACTTTGGCAGGGAATGGGAGGAGCGAGATGCAGCAGTAGTTTTTGAGATCGTTGGGGTTGGCTGAGGATTTCTTCAGGGAGTCTTGACCTGTGTGTTTCCAGGCATCATGGATGGTGGCAGTGGAGCTGGAGGCGTTGAGGATTTCTGTGAGGGAGACTCTGATTACTTCTCTTCATGGGTTGTATAAGTGGTGAGGGTAGGGGTCCACAGGGGATCCAAAGTGGATGAAGGTATTGATGGAGATGGTGTCTATGGTAGAGAGCTGCTCCTGGTTGATAAGACGATGGAGGTGGGAGCCCTGGGTTTGGGTGTGGGGGTGGTCAATGTCTGAGGGCTGGGGGTCGAAGTTGCTGTAGATGTCGGCAATCTTGTGGTCAAAGTAGTCTGATAACGTGTCACAGAAGGTTTGGGAGGAGTGAATTATGTTCTCTGTGGCAGAGGGGCAGGAGAATTCTTTGACGATGCTGAAAAGTTCCTTGGTGTGGTTGTTGCTTGCCTCGATGCGGGTGGTGAGTGCCTCTTTCTTTGTCTCCCTGAGTCATTGGTGGCAGCTGTTGAGGGCGGACCTTTACAAGTCGAGGTTGGCGGGGGTCTTATTGGAGTGCCAGTGTCTCTCTAGTTTACTACAGTGACGTTTGACAGTCAGAAGTTCTGGAGTGAATCATATGTCTTGTTTGGTGGGTTTTCTGCTGGTGGTGTTCTTCATGGGGGCGACAGAATCTGTGGTTAGGGAGATCCAGTTGGAGAAGTTTTACACGCAGATTTCCAGGGTGTCTGCAGAGATGGGTCTGACTTCTTTGAGGGTGGTGATCCAGGGGGCTTCCGTGACTTTGCCTCAGTTGTGGCAGGGGAAGGTAGGTGGTCTTGTTGGGCCTCAGGCTGTCCGTCGATGGTGAAGTGCACAATGCTGTGGTCCATCCAGGTTAACTCGGTGGTGTGGGAGAATATGGTTTTGTCACTGGTGGAGAAAATGGGGTCCAGTGTGTGTCCTGCGCTGTGTGTGGGGGTGGTGACTAGCTCTGAGAGGCCGATGATGCTCACGTTTTCAAGGAGCGAGGCACAGCTGGCGTCATCCGGGTCTTCGAGGTGGAAGTTCAGGTCTCTCAGGAGGATGTAGTGGTTGGAGTCAATTACCAGGGGGGCAATGAGGTCCAGGATGGAGTAGCAGAAGTTGTGTTGGGGCCAGGGGGTCTGTAGGTGAGGGTTCCTCTGATGGTGGTTTTGGCATCAGAATTTATCTGGAAGTTGAGGTGTTCTCTGATTGGTGTTGTGTCGTCATCTGAGGTGGTGCAGTTGAGGGAGTCCTTGTGGATGATGGTGAGGCCTCAGCCCTTTCTGTCGGGGCAGTCACGGTGGATCATCTTGTATCAAGGAGGAGTTGCGGTGGTGATGTCTGGTGCCTTTGTAGGGGTAGCCAGGTTTCAGTGATGAACATTATGTCAGGGTGAGGGTGGTTGCGGTGTCCCAGATTTCCATGGCATGCTTGCGGAGGGAACGGACATTGAGTAGTGCACAGTGGAGTTGTGGTTTGTGTCTGGGAGTCTGCTGGGTGGAGGTTGCGGTGGATCTTACGTCACGGGAGAGGCAGCAGTTGTGCCAGGAGAAGGGGCCTTCAATGGATCAAGGTGAGGCGATGCTACAGTTGGTGTTTCAGGTCTTTGGCCTGAAGTTCTTGATCTCGTCAGAGGAGTATCAGAGGAGTATCAGAGCAGGGCTGCAGCTCCAGGGGTCCTGGCACTGAATGCAGTCCATGTGCGGACGGGTGCAGGCAGGCTTGCATTTGGCGTGCCAAAGACACAGCCCCGGTGCTCCCTCTTCGCAGCCATGCAGAGACCACCATTATGATGGTCCTGGGGTGGGGAACAGTGGGAAGGGGCAGGGCAGGTGTAGGGAGCGGAAAGCAGAGAAACAGCCGGAGGAGGGTGGCAGGACTGAGGGCACAAGCGAAGCGGAAAGGCAAAAGGGCAAACGAAAAACAGCAGAAAAACAACGGGGCAGACAAAAAACAATGGGACACAGAGGAAAACAAAGGGGGGGACACAAAACAGCAGATTTACAGGGTCAAACATCGGGGCAGATGGAAAAAAGCAGAACAACAGAGGCGAGCTACGGGCCACACAAAGAAACAGCAGCACGGCGGGGCAAGGAGTGGGGCAGGTAGCGCCTAATTACCGGGGGCAGAAGCGATGAGAGGCTCAGGCGGGCTCGGGCTCAGCCCAGGGGCAGCGGGGAGGGCAAGGTGCGGGACCTGCTCCCGCACCTTTCAGGCAAAAGGTGGGGGGGGGGGGCAGTCACGCAAAAAGAGGCCTCTCTCACGTGCCTTTCTGCGCTTTATGGCAAGCACCGAGCTCATACTTTGCACCTCAAAAACAAATTTAGAATTAAAGCTCAGTGTGATGTTTTTAAATGTTCACTGTGATGTCGGTTTGTGCTCTTGGCCTCGCCCTGCCGCTTACCAAGAATTAATGACGGTGCTAATCTTTTGCACCACTGACCCAGATGATTTCTAGCAGCCCAAGTCAGATGAAAGAGCAAAACAGAGCTTGTAATCCCTGTAAATACATGTTCGGATTTATCTTGCACATTTCAGTCTGTGAGCATCTGTGCAGAGCCGCTTTCAAAACTGCTTATCCTGCTCAACTATTCACGCAAAGGAAAGACGCTGAAACAGCATGCTCAGGTGTGGTTATGTTCATTAGAGGGAGATATAAGAGAGAGGCAGGAAAGTGAGAACATGATGGGGAATAACAGAGAATGAGAGTGGGTGAAAAATGATGTGTTGGAATGCTGCTCGAGAGATTACCAGTGGTTAGATTACTTTGTAGAAGCCATTTTAGAACACTTTGGAGATGCCAACAGTGAGCTTCTTGTAGAAGCCAAAATTGAAGTCATTGTACAAGCCAACATGCTTTGTCACTTCGTAGAAGTCAACAGTGACCTCTTAGTAGCAGCAAACAATAAATATTCTGTAATAATTAGCTCTTTGTAGGGGCCTACACTGAGCTCTCTGTACAAGCCAACAGTGAGCCTTTTGCAGAAGTCAACAGCAACCTCTCTGTAGAAGCCAATAGTAAGCTCTTGGTGGAAGCAAACAGTGAGTTTTTCCATACGAGCCAATATTGAGCTATTTGTAGAAGCCAAAAGTAACCTATTTGTAGAAGCCAACAGTGAGCTCCTTGTAGAAGCCAACGGTCAGCTCCTTGTAGAATCCAACGGTGAGCTCTTTGTTGAAGCCAACAGTGAGCTCCTTGTAGAAGCCAACAGTGAGCTCCTTGTAGAAGCCAACAGTGAGCTCTTTGTTGAAGCCAACAGTGAGCTCCTTGTAGAAGCCAACAGTCAGCTCCTTGTGGAAGCCAACAGTGAGCTCCTTGTAGAAGCCAACAGTGAGCTCCTTGTAGAAGCCAACAGTGAGCTCTATGTAAAAGCAAAAAGTGAGCTCTATATACAAGCCAACATGCTTCATCACTTCGCAGAAGTCAGCAGTGAGCTCTTTGTAGAGGCCAACAGTGAGTTCTTCGTAGAAGCCAAAAGTGAGCTCTTTGTACAAGCCAACATACTTGGTCACTTCATGGAGGTCAACATTGAGCTCCTTGTAGAAGCCAGAACTGAACATTCTGTAGACCAACTCGTAGTGCTTTGTCGGCGTCAACATTGCACTCTCAGTCGAAGCCACCAGTGAGCTTTTCGTAGCTACCAACAGAGAGCACTTTGTATAAGCCAACAGTGAGCTATTTGTAGGAGTCAACAATGAGCTTGTTGTAGAAGCCAACAGTGACTTCTTTGTTGAAGCCACCAAAGAGCTCTTTCGAGAAGCCAACACTGAAAAGTCTGTAGAAATCAACACATAGCTCTTTGTAGGATCCAAATCTGAGCTTTTTGTAGAACCAAACCGTGAGCTTTATGTAGAGGTCAAAAGTGAGCTCTTTGTAGGAGCCAACAGTGAGCTCTTTCTAAAAGCCAACACTGAGCTCTCTGTAGAAGCCAACAGTGAGCTTTTTGTAGAAGCCAACATTGAGCACTTTCAGGGAGCCAACAGTGGGCTCTTTGTAGAAGCCAACAGTGAGCTTGTTGTAGAAGCCAACAGTGACTTATTTGTAGAAGCTAACAGTGAGCTCTTTGGAGAAGCCAACTGTAAGCACTTTGAAGAAGCCAACATTTGCTCCATGTAGGAGCCAATACTGACCTCTTTGTAGGAGCCAACAGTTAACACTTTGTAGAAACCAACGCTGAGTTTCTTGTTGAAGCCAACACTGAGATCTTAGTAGAAGCCAACTCTGAGTTCCAGCGTCTTGAACCCTCACAGGTGAGTAGCGCGCTCTACAATTTTTTAGGATTGATTGATTGAGTTCTTTGCACGAGCTGTCAGTGAGCATTTTGTAGAAGCCAGTGGTGAGCTCTTTGTAGGAACCAAGCCAGCTCCTTTTAGGAGCCAAGAGTGATCTTGTTGTAGAAGAAAATATCGAACTCCTTGTTGGAGCCAACAGTGAGCACTTTGTATAAGCCAATGCTGAGTTCTTTATAGGAGCCAACTGTAAGCACATTTTAGAATCCAACAGTAAACACTTTGTAGAAGCTAGCAGTGAGCTCTTTGTAGAAGCCAACAGTGAGCTCTTTGTAGAAGCCAACAGTGAGCTCTTTGTAGAAGCCAACAGTGAGCTCTTTGTAGGACTCAATATTGAGCTCTTTCTAAAAGCCAACAGTGAGCACTTTGTATAAGAGAATAGTGAAGTCTTTGGAAATGCAAACATTGAGCATTTTACAATCCAACAGTAAACACTTTGTAGAAGCCAACAGTGAGCTCTTTGTGGAAGCCAACAGTGAGCTGTATGTAGGAGCTAGGACTGAGCTATTTGTAGAAGCCAACACTGGACATCCTGTAGAAGTCAATAGTAAACTCTTTGTAGTATCCAACACTGAGCTTTTTGTAGAAGCCAGCAGTGAGATATTTGCAGAGGCCAACAGTGAGCTCATTGTATAAGCCAACAAGGAGCTCTCCTTAGAAGCCAATAATGATAATGAGCTCTATGTTGGAGCCAACAATCAACTCTTGATAAAAGCCAAAAATTAGCTTTTTGTAAAAGCCGACACTGAGCTCTTTGTAGAAGACAATAGTGAGCTCTTTGTAGAAGACAATACTGAGCTCTTTGTAGAAGCCAACAGTGAACTTTTTGTAGAAGCCACAACTGAGCTCTTTGCAGAAGACAGCAGTGACCTCTTTCCCAACACTGAGCTCTTTGTAGAAGCCAACACTGAGCTCTTTGTACAAGCAAATGCTGAGCTCTTTGTAGAAGACAGCAGTGAGCTCTTTGCCAACACTAACCTCTTTGTACAAGCCAACTCTTAGCTCTTTGTAGAAGACAGCAGTGAGCTCTTTGCCAACACTGAGCTCTTTGTAGAAGACAACAATGAGCTCTTTGTAGAAGACAACACTGAGCTTGACAGCACCTTAGGTAGAAAACCAAATGTGCCAAATACCTTTGAAAACCCATACTCTACTTATTCAGATCAAATATATTCCTTCCTGTGGGTTTAGTTTGAGAATCTATACTTGTTCTCACTTTTTTCTATCTGTCTCCAGTGTCTACTCCTCTCTGTTACACAACCTAAGTTTATTTTAGCACATCTTTGTTGATAACAGTGATATCTGCTGTGCTACTTCCCCTCAATCTCTCCTCAATGCTTCTTTCACTCACTTTCTGCCCAGTGCTTCTTCCACTCACTGTCTGCCCACTACTCCTTCCTCTTACTGTCTGCCCAGTGCTTCTTCCACTCACTGTCTGCCTAGTGCTTCTTCCACTCACTGTCTGTCCAGTGCTTCTTCCCCTCACTGTCTGTCCAGTGCTTTTCCACTCACTGTCTGCCCAGTGCTTCTTTCCCTCACTGTCTGCCCAGTGCTTCTTCCACTTACTGCCTGCCTAGTGCTTCTTCCCCTCACTATCTACCCAGTGCTTCTTCCCCTCACTGTCTGCCTAGAGCGTTTTCTGTCACAGTCTGCCCAGTGCTTCGTCCCCTCACTATATGCCCAGTGCTTCTCCCACTCACTGTCTGCCTAGTGTATCTCCCACTCACTGTCTGCCTAGTGCATCTCCCACTCACTGTCTGCCAAGTGCTTCTCCCACTCACTGTTTGCCTAGTGCCACTGTCTGCCAAGTTCTTCTTCCACTCACTGTCTGCCCAGTGCTTCTCCCACTCACTGTCTGCCCAGTGCACCTCCCACTCACTGTCTGCCCAGTGCTTCTCCCACTCACTGTCTGCCTAGTGCTTCTTCCACTCACTGTCTGCCCAGTGCTTCTTCCACTCATTGTCTTCCCTGTGATTCTTCCACTTAGTGTCTGTCCAGTGCTTCTTCCACTCATTATCTGCCCATTGCTTCTTCCCCTCACTATCTGCCAGTGCTTCTTCTACTCACTGTCTACCAGTGCTTCTTCCCCTAACTGTCTGCCCAGTGCTTCTTCCCCTAACTGTCCGCCCAGTGCTTCTTCCACTCACTGTCCGCCCAATGCTTCTTCCACTCACTGTCTGCCTAGTGCTTCTTTCCCTCACTGTCTGTCCAGTGCTTCTTCCACTCACTGTCTGCCCAGTGCTTCTCCCACTCACTGTCTGCCTAGTGCCTCTTCCCCTCACTGTCTGCCTAGTGCTTCTTCCAATCACTGCCTGCTGAGTGCTTCTCCCTTCACTGTCTGCCTAGTGCATCCCCACTCACTGTCTGCCAGTGCTTCTCCCACTCACTGTACGCCTAGTGCTTCTTCCACTCACTGTCTGCCCAGTGCTCCTTCTGTCACTGTCTGCCCAATGCTTCTTCCACTCACTGTCTGTCCAGTGCTCCTTCTGTCACTGTCTGCCCAATGCTTCTTCCACTCACTGTCTGCCCAGTGCTTCTTCCCCTCACTGTCTGCCCAGTGCTTCTTCCCCTCACTGTCTGCCCAGTGCTTCTTCCCCTCACTGTCTGCCCAGTGCTTCTTCCCCTCACTGTCTGACCAGTGCTTCTCCCACTCACTGTCTGACCAGTGCTTCTCTCACTCACTGTCTGCCCAGTGCTTCTTCCACTCCCTGTCTGCCCAGAGCTTCTTCTGTCACAGTCTACCCAGTGCTTCATCCCCTCACTATATGCCGAGTGCTTCTTTTGTCACAGTCTGCTCACTGCTTCTTCCACTCACTGTCGACCTAGTGCTTCTTCCGCACACTATCTGCCTAGTGCTTCTCTCACTCACTGTCTGCCCAGTGCTTCTTCTGTCACTGTCTGCCCAGTGCTTCTTCCACTCACTGTCTGCCCAGTGCTTCTTCCCCTTACTGTCTGCCCAGTGCTTCTTCCACTCACTTTCTGCCCGGTGCTTCTTCCCCTCACTTCTTCCCCTCACTGTCTGCCCAATGCTTCTTCCACTCACTGTCGGCCTAGTGCTTCTTACCCTCACTGTCTGCCCAGTGCTTCTTTCACTCACTGTCTGCCCAGTGCTTCTTTCACTCACTGTCTGCCCAGTGCTTCTTCCCTTCACTGTCTGCACAGTGCTTCTTACACTCACTGTCTGACCAGTGCTTCTTCTGTCACTGTCTGCCCAGTGCCTCTTCCACTCACTGTCTGCCCATTGCTTCTTCCCCTCACTGTCTGCCCAGTGCTTCTTCCCCTCACTTCTTCCCCTCAATGTCTGCCCAGTGCTTCTCCCACTCACTGTCTGCCTAGTGCTTTTTCCACTGACTCTCTCCCTAGTGCTTCTTCCACTCACTGTCTGCCCAGAGCTTCTTCTGTCACAGTCTGCCCAGTGCTTCTTCCCCTCACAATATGCCCAGTGCTTCTTCTGTCACAGTCTGCGCAGTGCTTCTTCCACTCACTGTCGACTTAGTGCTTCTTCCGCTCACTATCTGCCTAGTGCTCCTCTCACTCACTGTCTGCCCAGTGCTTCTTCTGTAACAGTCTGCCCAGTGCTTCTTCCACTCACTGTCTGCCCAGTGCTACTTCTGTCACAGACTGCCCAGTGCTTCTTCCCCTCACTGTCTGCCCAGTGCTTCTTCCACTAACTGTCTGCCAAGTGCATCTCCCACTCACTATCTGCCCAGTGCTTCTCCCACTCACTGTCTGCCCAGTGCATCTCTCACTCACTGTCTGCCCAGTGCTTCTCCCACTCACTGTCTCCCTAGTGCTTCTTCCACTCACTGTCTGCCCAGTGCTTCTTCCCTTCACTGTCTGCAAAGTGCTTCTCCCACTCGCTGTCTGCCCAGTGAAGCTCCCACTCGCTGTCTGCCCAGTGCTTCTTCCACTCACTGTCTGCCCAGTGCTTCTTCCACTCACTGTCTGCCTAGTGATTCTTCCACTCACTGTCTGCCAAGTTCTTCTTCCACTCACTGTCTGCCCAGTGCATCTCCCACTCACTGTCTGCCCAGTGCATCTCCCACTCACTGTCTGCTCAGTGCTTCTCCCACTCACTGTCTGCCTAGTGCATCTCCCACTCACTGTCTGCCTAGTGCTTCTTCCACTCACTGTCCGTCTAGTGCTTCTTCCACTCACTGTCTGCCTAGTGCCACTGTCTGCCAAGTTCTTCTTCCACTCACTGTCTGCCCAGTGCTTCTCCCACTCACTGTCTGCCCAGTGCATCTCCCACTCACTGTCTGCCCAGTGCTTCTCCCACTCACTGTCTGCCTAGTGCTTCTTCCACTCACTGTCTGCCCAGTGCTTTTCCACTCATTGTCTTCCCTGTGATTCTTCCACTCAGTGTCTGTCCAGTGCTTCTTCCACTCATTATCTGCCCAGTGCTTCTTCCCCTCACTATCTGCCAGTGCTTCTTCTACTCACTGTCTGCCAGTGCTTCTTCCCCTAACTGTCTGCCCAGTGCTTCTTCCCCTAACTGTCCGCCCAGTGCTTCTTCCACTCACTGTCTGCCCAGTGCATCTCCCACTCACTGTCTGCCCAGTGCTTCTCCCATTCACTGTCTGCCTAGTGCTTCTTCCCCTCACTGTCTGTCCAGTGCTTCTCCCACTCACTGTCTGTCCAGTGCTTCTCCCACTCACTGTCTGCCAAGTGCTTCTCCCACTCACTGTCTGCCCAGTGCATCTCTCACTCACTGTCTGCCCAGTGCTTCTCCCACTCACTGTCTCCCTAGTGCTTCTCCCACTCGCTGTCTGCCCAGTGCATCTCCCACTCACTGTCTGCCCAGTGCTTCTTCCACTCACTGTCTGCCCAGTGCTTCTTCCACTCACTGTCTGCCCAGTGCTTCTTCCACTCACTGTCTGCCTAGTGATTCTTCCACTCACTGTCTGCCAAGTTCTTCTTCCACTCACTGTCTGCCCAGTGCATCTCCCACTCACTCTCTGCCCAGTGCTTCTCCCACTCACTGTCTGCCTAGTGCATCTCCCACTCACTGTCTGCCTAGTGCTTCTTCCACTCACTGTCCGTCTAGTGCTTCTTCCACTCACTGTCTGCCTAGTGCCACTGTCTGCAAAGTTCTTCTTCCACTCACTGTCTGCCCAGTGCTTCTCCCACTCACTGTCTGCCCAGTGCATCTCCCACTCACTGTCTGCCCAGTGCTCCTCCCACTCACTGTCTGCCTAGTGCTTCTTCCACTCACTGTCTGCCCAGTGCTTTTCCACTCATTGTCTTCCCTGTGATTCTTCCACTCAGTGTCTGTCCAGTGCTTCTTCCACTCATTATCTGCCCAGTGCTTCTTCCCCTCACTATCTGCCAGTGCTTCTTCTACTCACTGTCTGCCAGTGCTTCTTCCCCTAACTGTCTGCCCAGTGCTTCTTCCCCTAACTGTCCGCCCAGTGCTTCTTCCACTCACTGTCCGCCCAGTGCTTCTTCCACTCACTGTCTGCCTAGTACTTCTTCCCCTCACTGTCTGTCCAGTGCTTCTTCCACTCACTGTCTGCCCAGTGCTTCTCGCACTCACTGTCCGCCTAGTGCTTCTTCCACTCACTGTCCGTCTAGTGCTTCTCCCACTCACTGTCTGCCCAGTGCTTCTCCCACTCACTGTCTGCCTAGTGCCTCTTCCCCTCACTGTCTGCCTAGTGCTTCTTCCAATCACTGTCTGCCGAGTGCTTCTCCCTTCACTGTCTGCCTAGTGCATCCCCACTCACTGTCTGCCCAGTGCTTCTCCCACTCACTGTGTGCCCAGTGCTTCTTCCACTCACTGTCTGCCCAGTGCTCCTTCTGTCACTGTCTGCCCAATGCTTCTTCCACTCACTGTCTGCCCAGTGCTTCTTCCCCTCACTGTCTGCCCAGTGCTTCTTCCACTCACTGTCTGCACAGTGCTTCTTCCACTCACTGTCTGACCAGTGCTTCTCCCACTCACTGTCTGCCCAGTGCTTCTTCCACTCCCTGTATGCCCAGAGCTTCTTCTGTCACAGTCTACCCAGTGCTTCATCCCCTCACTATATGCCAAGTGCTTCTTTTGTCACAGTCTGCGCACTGCTTCTTCCACTCACTGTCGACCTAGTGCTTCTTCCGCACACTATCTGCCTAGTGCTTCTCTCACTCACTGTCTGCCCAGTGTTCTTCTGTCACTGTCTGCCCAGTGCTTCTTCCAATCACTGTCTGCCCAGTTCTTCTTCCCCTCACTGTCTGCCCAGTGCTTCTTCCACTCACTTTCTGCCCGGTGCTTCTTCCCCTCACTTCTTCCCCTCACTCTCTGCCCAATGCTTCTTCCCCTCACTGTCTGCCTAGTGCTTCTTACCCTCACTGTCTGCCCAGTGCTTCTTCCCCTCACTGTGTGCCCAGTGCTTCTTTCACTCACTGTCTGCCCAGTGCTTCTTCCCCTCACTGTCAGCACAGTGGTTCTTCCACTCACTGTCTGACCAGTGCTTTTCTCACTCACTGTCTGCCCAGTGCTTCTTCTGTCACTGTCTGCCCAGTGCCTCTTCCACTCACTGCCTGCCCAGTGCTTCTTCCCCTCACTGTCTGCCCAGTGCTTCTTCCACTCACTGTCTGCCCGGTGCTTCTTCCCCTCACTTCTTCCCCTCAATGTCTGCCCAGTGCTTCTTCCACTCACTGTCTGCCTAGTGCTTCTTCCCCTGACTATCTCCCTAGTGCTTCTTCCCCTCACTGTCTGCCCAGAGCTTGTTCTGTCACAGTCTGCCCAGTGCTTCGTCCTCTCACTCTATGCCCAGTGCTTTTTCTGTCACTGTCTGCGCAGTGCTTCTTCCACTCACTGTTGACTTAGTGCTTCTTCCGCTCACTATCTGCCTAGTGCTCCTCTCACTCACTGTCTGCCCAGTGCTTCTTCTGTAACAGTCTGCCCAGTGCTTCTTCCACTCACTGTCTGCCCAGTGCTTCTTCTGTCACAGACTGCCCAGTGCTTCTTCCCCTCACTGTCTGCCCAGTGCATCTCCCACTCACTGTCTGCCCAGTGCTTCTCCCACTCACTGTCTGCCCAGTGCATCTCCCACTCACTGTCTGCCCAGTGCTTCTCCCACTCACTGTCTCCCTAGTGCTTCTTCCACTCACTGTCTACCCAGTGCTTCTTCCCTTCACTGCCTGCCCAGTGCTTCTCCCACTCGCTGTCTGCCCAGTGCACCTCCCACTCGCTGTCTGCCCAGTGCTTCTTCCACTCACTGTCTGCCCAGTGCTTCTTCCACTCACTGTCTGCCTAGTGATTCTTCCACTCACTGTCTGCCAAGTTCTTCTTCCACTGACTGTCTGCCCAGTGCATCTCCCACTCACTGTCTACCCAGTGCATCTCCCACTCACTGTCTGCCCAGTGCTTCTCCCACTCACTGTCTGCCCAGTGCTTCTTCCACTCATTGTCTTCCCTGTGATTCTTCCACTCAGTGTCTATTCAGTGCTTCTCCCACTCACTGTCTGTCCAGTGCTTCTCCCACTCACTGTCTGCCCAGTGCTTCTTCCACTCATTGTCTGCCCAGTGCTTCTTCCCCTTACTATCTGCCAGTGCGTCTTCTACTCACTGTCTGCCAGGGCTTCTCTTCCCACTGTCTGCCCAGTGCTTCTTCCCCTGTCTGCCCAGTGCTTCTTCCACTCACTGTCCGCCCAGTGCTTCTTCCACTCACTGTCCGCCCAGTGCTTCTTCCACTCACTGTCTGTCTAGTGCTTCTTCCACTTACTGTCTGCCCAGTGCTTCTTCTTCCACTCACTGTCTGCCCAGTGCTTCTCCCACTCACTGTCCGCCTAGTGATTCTTCCACTCACTGTCCGTCTAGTGCTTCTTCCACTCAATGTCTGCCCAGTGCTTCTTCCACTCACTGTCTGACCAGTGCTTCTCCCTCTCACTGTCTGCCTAGTGCCTCTTCCCCTCACTGTCTGCCCAGTGCTTCTTCCAATCACTGTCTGCCGAGTGCTTCTTCCCTTCACTGTCTGCCTAGTGCATCCCCACTCACTGTCTGCCCAGTGCTTCTCCCACTCACAGTCTGACCAGTGCTTTTCCCACTCACTGTCTGCCTAGTGCTTCTTCCACTCACTGTCTGCCCAGTGCTTCTTCCCCTCACTTCATCCACTCACTGTCTGCCCAGTGCTTCTTCCCCTCACTGTCTGCCCAGTGCTTCTTCCACTCACTGTCTGCCTAGTGCTTCTTCCCCTCACTATCTACCTAGTGCTTCTTCTGTCACAGTCTGCGCAGTTCTTCTTCCCCTCACTGTCTGCCCAGAGCTTCTTCTGTCACAGTCTACCCAGTGCTTCGTCCCCTCACTATATGCCCTGTGCTTCTTCTGTCACAGTCTGCGCAGTGCTTCTTCCACTCACTGTCGACCTAGTGCTTCTTCCGCTCACTATCTGCCTAGTGCTTCTTCCACTAACTGTCTGCCCAGTGCTTCTTCCACTCACTGTCTGCCCAGTGCTTCTTCCCCTCACTTCTTCCACTCACTGTCTGCCCAGTGCTTCTTCCCCTCACTGTCTGCCCAGAGCTTCTTCTGTCACAGTCTGCCCAGTGCTTCGTCCCCTCACTATATGCCCAATGCTTCTTCCTTCACAGTCTGCACAGTGCTTCTTCCACTCACTGTCTGCCCAGTACTCCTTCCTCTCACTGTCTGCCCAGTGCTTCTTCCACTAACTGTCTGCCCAGTGCTTCTTCCACTCACTGTCTGCCCAGTGCTTCTTCCCCTCACTTCTTCCACTCACTGTCTGCCAAGTGCTTCTTCCCCTCACCGTCTGCACAGTGCTTCTTCCACTCACTGTCGACTTACTGCTTCTTCCGCTCACTATCTGCCTAGTGCTTCTCTCACTCACTGTCTGCCCAGTGCTTTTCTGTAACAGTCTGCCCAGTACTTTTTCCACTGACTGTCTGCCCAGTGCTTCTTCTGTCACAGATTGCCCAGTGCTTCTTCCCCTCACTCCCTGCCCAGTGCATCTCCCACTCACTCTCTGCCCAGTGCTTCTCCCACTCACTGTCTGCCTAGTGCTTCTTCCCCTCACTGTCTGCCTAGTGCTTCTTCCCCTCACTGTCTGCCTAGTGATCCTTCCACTCACTGTCTGACAAGTTCTTCTTCCACTCACTGTCTGCCCAGTGCTTCTCCCACTCACCGTCTGCCGAGTGCTTCTTCCCCTCACTGTCTGCCCAGTGCTTCTTCCACTCACTGTCTGCCCAGTGATTCTTCCACTCACTGTCTGCCAAGTTCTTCTCCCACTCACTGTCTGCCTAGTGCTTCTCCCACTCACTGTCTGCCTAGTGCATCTCCCACTCACTGTTCGCCTAGTGCTTTTTTCCACTCACTGTCCGTCTAGTTTTTCTTCCACTCACATTCTGCCTAGTGCTTCTCCCACTCACTGTCTGCCCAGTGCTTCTCCCACTCACTGTCTGCCGAGTGCTTCTTCCCCTCACTGTCTGCCTAGTGCATTCCCACTCACTGTCTGCCCAGTGCTTCTCCCGCTCACTGTATGCCTAGTGCTTCTTCCACTCACTGTCTGACCAGTGCTTCTTCTGTCACTGTCTGCCCAATGCTTCTTCCACTCACTGTCTGCCTAGTGCTTCTTCTGTCACTGTCTGCCCAGTGCTTCTTCCAATCACTGTCTGCCGAGTGCTTCTTCCCCTCACTGTCTGCCTAGTGCATCTCCCACTCACTCTCTGCCCAGTGCTTCTCCCACTCACTGTCTGCCTAGTGCATCTCCCACTCACTGTCTGCCTAGTGCTTCTTCCACTCACTGTCCGTCTAGTGCTTCTTCCACTCACTGTCTGCCTAGTGCCACTGTCTGCAAAGTTCTTCTTCCACTCACTGTCTGCCCAGTGCTTCTCCCACTCACTGTCTGCCCAGTGCATCTCCCACTCACTGTCTGCCCAGTGCTCCTCCCACTCACTGTCTGCCTAGTGCTTCTTCCACTCACTGTCTGCCCAGTGCTTTTCCACTCATTGTCTTCCCTGTGATTCTTCCACTCAGTGTCTGTCCAGTGCTTCTTCCACTCATTATCTGCCCAGTGCTTCTTCCCCTCACTATCTGCCAGTGCTTCTTCTACTCACTGTCTGCCAGTGCTTCTTCCCCTAACTGTCTGCCCAGTGCTTCTTCCCCTAACTGTCCGCCCAGTGCTTCTTCCACTCACTGTCCGCCCAGTGCTTCTTCCACTCACTGTCTGCCTAGTACTTCTTCCCCTCACTGTCTGTCCAGTGCTTCTTCCACTCACTGTCTGCCCAGTGCTTCTCGCACTCACTGTCCGCCTAGTGCTTCTTCCACTCACTGTCCGTCTAGTGCTTCTCCCACTCACTGTCTGCCCAGTGCTTCTCCCACTCACTGTCTGCCTAGTGCCTCTTCCCCTCACTGTCTGCCTAGTGCTTCTTCCAATCACTGTCTGCCGAGTGCTTCTCCCTTCACTGTCTGCCTAGTGCATCCCCACTCACTGTCTGCCCAGTGCTTCTCCCACTCACTGTGTGCCCAGTGCTTCTTCCACTCACTGTCTGCCCAGTGCTCCTTCTGTCACTGTCTGCCCAATGCTTCTTCCACTCACTGTCTGCCCAGTGCTTCTTCCCCTCACTGTCTGCCCAGTGCTTCTTCCACTCACTGTCTGCACAGTGCTTCTTCCACTCACTGTCTGACCAGTGCTTCTCCCACTCACTGTCTGCCCAGTGCTTCTTCCACTCCCTGTATGCCCAGAGCTTCTTCTGTCACAGTCTACCCAGTGCTTCATCCCCTCACTATATGCCAAGTGCTTCTTTTGTCACAGTCTGCGCACTGCTTCTTCCACTCACTGTCGACCTAGTGCTTCTTCCGCACACTATCTGCCTAGTGCTTCTCTCACTCACTGTCTGCCCAGTGTTCTTCTGTCACTGTCTGCCCAGTGCTTCTTCCAATCACTGTCTGCCCAGTTCTTCTTCCCCTCACTGTCTGCCCAGTGCTTCTTCCACTCACTTTCTGCCCGGTGCTTCTTCCCCTCACTTCTTCCCCTCACTCTCTGCCCAATGCTTCTTCCCCTCACTGTCTGCCTAGTGCTTCTTACCCTCACTGTCTGCCCAGTGCTTCTTCCCCTCACTGTGTGCCCAGTGCTTCTTTCACTCACTGTCTGCCCAGTGCTTCTTCCCCTCACTGTCAGCACAGTGGTTCTTCCACTCACTGTCTGACCAGTGCTTTTCTCACTCACTGTCTGCCCAGTGCTTCTTCTGTCACTGTCTGCCCAGTGCCTCTTCCACTCACTGCCTGCCCAGTGCTTCTTCCCCTCACTGTCTGCCCAGTGCTTCTTCCACTCACTGTCTGCCCGGTGCTTCTTCCCCTCACTTCTTCCCCTCAATGTCTGCCCAGTGCTTCTTCCACTCACTGTCTGCCTAGTGCTTCTTCCCCTGACTATCTCCCTAGTGCTTCTTCCCCTCACTGTCTGCCCAGAGCTTGTTCTGTCACAGTCTGCCCAGTGCTTCGTCCTCTCACTCTATGCCCAGTGCTTTTTCTGTCACTGTCTGCGCAGTGCTTCTTCCACTCACTGTTGACTTAGTGCTTCTTCCGCTCACTATCTGCCTAGTGCTCCTCTCACTCACTGTCTGCCCAGTGCTTCTTCTGTAACAGTCTGCCCAGTGCTTCTTCCACTCACTGTCTGCCCAGTGCTTCTTCTGTCACAGACTGCCCAGTGCTTCTTCCCCTCACTGTCTGCCCAGTGCATCTCCCACTCACTGTCTGCCCAGTGCTTCTCCCACTCACTGTCTGCCCAGTGCATCTCCCACTCACTGTCTGCCCAGTGCTTCTCCCACTCACTGTCTCCCTAGTGCTTCTTCCACTCACTGTCTACCCAGTGCTTCTTCCCTTCACTGCCTGCCCAGTGCTTCTCCCACTCGCTGTCTGCCCAGTGCACCTCCCACTCGCTGTCTGCCCAGTGCTTCTTCCACTCACTGTCTGCCCAGTGCTTCTTCCACTCACTGTCTGCCTAGTGATTCTTCCACTCACTGTCTGCCAAGTTCTTCTTCCACTGACTGTCTGCCCAGTGCATCTCCCACTCACTGTCTACCCAGTGCATCTCCCACTCACTGTCTGCCCAGTGCTTCTCCCACTCACTGTCTGCCCAGTGCTTCTTCCACTCATTGTCTTCCCTGTGATTCTTCCACTCAGTGTCTATTCAGTGCTTCTCCCACTCACTGTCTGTCCAGTGCTTCTCCCACTCACTGTCTGCCCAGTGCTTCTTCCACTCATTGTCTGCCCAGTGCTTCTTCCCCTTACTATCTGCCAGTGCGTCTTCTACTCACTGTCTGCCAGGGCTTCTCTTCCCACTGTCTGCCCAGTGCTTCTTCCCCTGTCTGCCCAGTGCTTCTTCCACTCACTGTCCGCCCAGTGCTTCTTCCACTCACTGTCCGCCCAGTGCTTCTTCCACTCACTGTCTGTCTAGTGCTTCTTCCACTTACTGTCTGCCCAGTGCTTCTTCTTCCAATCACTGTCTGCCCAGTGCTTCTCCCACTCACTGTCCGCCTAGTGATTCTTCCACTCACTGTCCGTCTAGTGCTTCTTCCACTCAATGTCTGCCCAGTGCTTCTTCCACTCACTGTCTGACCAGTGCTTCTCCCTCTCACTGTCTGCCTAGTGCCTCTTCCCCTCACTGTCTGCCCAGTGCTTCTTCCAATCACTGTCTGCAGAGTGCTTCTTCCCTTCACTGTCTGCCTAGTGCATCCCCACTCACTGTCTGCCCAGTGCTTCTCCCACTCACAGTCTGACCAGTGCTTTTCCCACTCACTGTCTGCCTAGTGCTTCTTCCACTCACTGTCTGCCCAGTGCTTCTTCCCCTCACTTCATCCACTCACTGTCTGCCCAGTGCTTCTTCCCCTCACTGTCTGCCCAGTGCTTCTTCCACTCACTGTCTGCCTAGTGCTTCTTCCCCTCACTATCTACCTAGTGCTTCTTCTGTCACAGTCTGCGCAGTTCTTCTTCCCCTCACTGTCTGCCCAGAGCTTCTTCTGTCACAGTCTACCCAGTGCTTCGTCCCCTCACTATATGCCCTGTGCTTCTTCTGTCACAGTCTGCGCAGTGCTTCTTCCACTCACTGTCGACCTAGTGCTTCTTCCGCTCACTATCTGCCTAGTGCTTCTTCCACTAACTGTCTGCCCAGTGCTTCTTCCACTCACTGTCTGCCCAGTGCTTCTTCCCCTCACTTCTTCCACTCACTGTCTGCCCAGTGCTTCTTCCCCTCACTGTCTGCCCAGAGCTTCTTCTGTCACAGTCTGCCCAGTGCTTCGTCCCCTCACTATATGCCCAATGCTTCTTCCTTCACAGTCTGCACAGTGCTTCTTCCACTCACTGTCTGCCCAGTACTCCTTCCTCTCACTGTCTGCCCAGTGCTTCTTCCACTAACTGTCTGCCCAGTGCTTCTTCCACTCACTGTCTGCCCAGTGCTTCTTCCCCTCACTTCTTCCACTCACTGTCTGCCAAGTGCTTCTTCCCCTCACCGTCTGCACAGTGCTTCTTCCACTCACTGTCGACTTACTGCTTCTTCCGCTCACTATCTGCCTAGTGCTTCTCTCACTCACTGTCTGCCCAGTGCTTTTCTGTAACAGTCTGCCCAGTACTTTTTCCACTGACTGTCTGCCCAGTGCTTCTTCTGTCACAGATTGCCCAGTGCTTCTTCCCCTCACTCCCTGCCCAGTGCATCTCCCACTCACTCTCTGCCCAGTGCTTCTCCCACTCACTGTCTGCCTAGTGCTTCTTCCCCTCACTGTCTGCCTAGTGCTTCTTCCCCTCACTGTCTGCCTAGTGATCCTTCCACTCACTGTCTGACAAGTTCTTCTTCCACTCACTGTCTGCCCAGTGCTTCTCCCACTCACCGTCTGCCGAGTGCTTCTTCCCCTCACTGTCTGCCCAGTGCTTCTTCCACTCACTGTCTGCCCAGTGATTCTTCCACTCACTGTCTGCCAAGTTCTTCTCCCACTCACTGTCTGCCTAGTGCTTCTCCCACTCACTGTCTGCCTAGTGCATCTCCCACTCACTGTTCGCCTAGTGCTTTTTTCCACTCACTGTCCGTCTAGTTTTTCTTCCACTCACATTCTGCCTAGTGCTTCTCCCACTCACTGTCTGCCCAGTGCTTCTCCCACTCACTGTCTGCCGAGTGCTTCTTCCCCTCACTGTCTGCCTAGTGCATACCCACTCACTGTCTGCCCAGTGCTTCTCCCGCTCACTGTATGCCTAGTGCTTCTTCCACTCACTGTCTGACCAGTGCTTCTTCTGTCACTGTCTGCCCAATGCTTCTTCCACTCACTGTCTGCCTAGTGCTTCTTCTGTCACTGTCTGCCCAGTGCTTCTTCCCCTCACTGTATGCCCAGTGCTTCTTCCACTCACTGTCTGCCCAGTGGTTCTTCCACTCACTGTCTTCCCAGTGCTTCTTCCCCTCACTGTCTGCCCAGTGCTTCTCCCAATCACTGTCTGCCCAGTGCTTCTTCCACTCACTGTCTACCCAGTGCTTCTTCCCCTCACTGTCTGCCCGTGCTTCTCCTCCTCCCACTGCCTGCCCAGTGCTTCTTCCACTCACAGTCTGCCCAGTGCTTCTTCCACTCACTGTCTGCCTAGTGCTTCTTTTACTCACTGTCTGCCCAGTGCTTCTTTCACTCACTGTCTGCCCAGTGCTTCTCCCACTCACTGTCTGCCCAGTGCTTCTTCCACTCACTGTCTGCCCAGTGCTTCTTCCCTTCACTGTCTGCCCAGTGCTTCTTCCCCTCACTGTCTGCCCAGTGCTTCTTCCCCTCACTGCCTGCCAAGTTCTTCTTCCACTAACTGTCTGCCCAGTGCTTCTCCCACCACTGTCTGCCCAGTGCATCTCCCACTCACTGTCTTCCCAGTGCTTCTCCCACTCACTGCCTGCCCAGTGCTTCTTCCACTCACTGTCTGCCCAGTGATTCTTCCACTCATTGTCTTCCCTGTGATTCTTCCACTCAGTGTCTGTCCAGTGCTTCTCCCACTCACTGTCTGCCCAGTGCTTCTCCCACTCACTGCCTGCCAGTGCTTCTTCCACTCACTGTCCGCCCAGTGCTTCTTTCACTCACTGTCTGCCTAGTGCTTCTTCCACTCACTGTCTGCCCAGTGCTCCTTCCACTCACTGTCTGTCCAGTGCTCCTTCCACTCAATGTCTGCCCAGTGCTTCTTTGACTCACTGTCTGCCCAGTGCTTCTTCCACTCACTGTCTGCCTAGTGCTTCTTTCACTTACTGTCTGCCCAGTGCTTCTCCCCTCACTGTCTGCGCAGTGCTTCTCCCACTCACTGTCTGCCCAGTGCTTCTTCCCCTCACTGTCTGCCTAGTGCTTCTTCCCCTCACTGTCTGACCAGTGCTTCTTCCCTTCACTGTCTGCCTAGTGCTTCTCCCCCTCACTGTCTGACCAGTGCTTCTTCCCCTCACTGTCTGACCAGTGCTTTTTTCCCCTCACTGTCTGCCCAGTGCTTCTTCCACTCACTGTCTGCCCAGTGCTTCTCCCACTCACTGTCTGCCTAGTGCATCTCCCACTCACTTATTCAGCTTCGCACTGTTATTTTACAATAACCAGTTTTTACGGTCTTGTTTTAATTTCTTCTATCACACTGTTTATCTTAGTTCTGCACTCTGTTCTTAAATAATGCATTCTTGATCGCCCTGTGCTTCAGTCAAGACTTCAGTTCGGTACATTGCCGGTAAACGTGGTAGAAGTTTAGTCTCCAACATTCGTAGAAAATACACATCCTTACATAGGGACATTTTCTTAGAACATCTGCGTGTTAGTTATAAAAATACTTTCTAGTTCTAGTACACCTCAAGAGGGAGATTCCAGCCAGGGAACCACAACTGTATGCTGAATGCCTTGTTACAGATGCTGACGCAGATTACAGGCCTTTGCTCAGGTATGAGGGTTGATGTCCTCCCGGGGGAACCTGAAAGGCAAGCTTAGATCTTAAGATGCTGTGCTCGAAAATATAACTTAGAGAGAGAATAGAGCGGCACTATGATAGCCTTATTCTTGTGCTTCACTCTCGTTGTCACCATTTTAATATTACTGTGTTGTATAGTTCTGGTTATTGCAGCTCATGTTTTGCTATCTAAAATGCAGTTGTTTTATTAAGCCATTTTTAAAAAACTTATACTGCTTCTATTGTCATTTATATCTGAGACCGCACTGTGTATGAGAGAACCGGTTGTGACCTGAGTGACCACAACATCCCTGAGAAGTATTAATATATCATGCGCTCGGCGGCCCAATTGTCTCTACCATTTGGGAGAGATGAGGCACTGCTAGTTAGCCGGAGCAAAGCCCAGATTTAGAGTGACAAGCGTCATCCACCGTGGGTCAGACTCAGTCCCCCACACTGTGAATGATCTTGCCGCTCAAAATCCAGTAGTCTCATTAGGATAATGAGAGCCTACGCGACATGGCGCCGCCAACATTTGGTCAGGCTCTAATTTCCGGGTCCACCGGCATATCGGGTCTCATTTTTATATAATGACCCCTCAGTTCCATATACGGCGACGTCCGTGGTACTGAGTATTTCCACCACCGCCGTTTAGGTAATACTATTTGCAGCTGGTGGTTGAGAGAAAACAACAGGGTTGGGGTGGGTGGGAAGGAGCTCTTAAAATTAGGAGCACCTGTGTCAAGTGTCCAACCACAAAGAAAAACATAGTTCCTAAGATAGGAGGATGGAAGGACACATGTACTTGGTCTGTGCTCTGGTGGGAGGGGGTAAGCACAAGAAGAGGCGTGACCATGCATGCCATGGACAAACAGGCATGAAGGATATGAGAGTGACAATGGACTGAGCAAATGGTAAGCCTCTGGGAGGACTGAGGCCCACAGATTGAAAACAACATCCTTGTTCGAGACAGCACATGCGCTGTTTAACCGAGACCGAAAAAAGAACCAATCTGGGTGATTTTGTTTGAACCCCTGTCAAGACCCAAAGTAGAAACTTCCTGATGATGCAATGAGCCCACAAGATTTCTCTGTCAAAGAGTCAATGCTTAAACTATTGAAGTGGCATGAAGTACTGAGCTGTTCACGCGAAGGAATCTGTGGGCAGGTGCTCACATGGTGACACCTTGTTGAAAAAAATATTCACGTATATCACGTATAAACAATAGTATTTTGATACTAAAAATAACTCATACCATTGGCTTCTATGATATATTTAATCAAAATCACAGAATGCAGTCTCCAACTCCCTGGAGTGTGTCTGGGGCCAGGCCTGGGCAGGGCAGGATCTTGTGAACAACAGAGACTTTCCTTTGAAGTTTGCCTACTTCAGAGGCAGAAATGAGTATAAGTAGTGGACCCAAAACCTCAGACTTTTAGAATACTTCTGGATCTAGAGGAACCTCTGCCAAGGAGAAGAGCTGAAGAGCTGGAGGAGGAGTACTGCCCCTTTGCTGTGTGTGCGTTGCTGGGTTGGCCTGCAGTTACTGCTTTTGCCTTAGAGAGGACAAAGACTGGACTTTACTGTGTATCCTGCTTGTGAGGTTTCTCCAAAGGCTTAGACTGAGCTTGCCCACTGTTCTGAAGTCTCAGGGCCATCAAAGACTTCATCTGCCAGCACCTGGAATCTCTTGCTGTGACCCTTACCATGCCAAGTTGTGCCACATCCAGTGCCTGGGCCCTTGAAAGGAGAAGCTGGTGAACCCAAGGTGAAAATCCAGTCACTCGAGCTGAGTGGCACAAAAATTGATGCAGCGCCCTCACCGTGGCTGAAAAATCAACGCATTGCGGGTAAAATCGAAACATCGCCAACTCAGCACAGATTTATCGCTGCAGTGCGTCTGGATTTTCCACACATCGTCCCTGGGTGCCTAAATGTGCAACATCACCACGCAGACCTGAAGCTGCTTGTCCAGAAATCAACGCATCTCTTCTCTGCAAGGAGAGAATCAACGCATTGTTTGCCCAGTGGAGAATGGATTGACGCACAGCCTCACTTGCGAGTAAGGAATCAACACATTGCTTGCTTTTCCAACACACGCTCGACTGTGCAGCTTTATTTTTGCGTCATACCAGGTACTTTGTGCTAAAACAACGCATCCATTGATTTCTATGGTTTAAGAATCATTTTACTTTAAAAAATCACATCATTGCTTGTGTATGTTGGATTTTTGTTGTTTTCATCTTGTTAGATTTAGATAAATATTGCCCATTTTTCTAAACTGGTGTGGAGTCATTTTGTGGTGTTTTCACTGTGTTTCTGTGTGTCTTGGTACAAATATTTTACACATTGCCTCTGAAATGAGCCTGACTGCTTGTGCCAAGCTACCAAGGGTATGTGCAGGGGTTATCCTAAGTGCGTATCTCTCTAGCCTGACTAGAGTGAGGGTCCCTGCTTGGACAGAGGGCAAACTTACTGCCAACCAGGGACCCCATTTCTAACAGGGCCCAATCTAGGGACTTTGCCGGGCCCCCCTCAAGCTTCAATGTGCCGCTGGTCACATTGTTGCAACCACTGCTGCAAACAAGGAATATGAGACACCTCTGCCTGTTCTATGTCCTGCTTTCTCCTGGACTTCAACCTTCTTTTAAGTGCTTTTTAGGAAAGGGAACTAAGGAACACGCTTTGACCCCAAAGACACTGTTTTTTCAAGGTTCTTGGTGGTACAGTAAATAATGGACATTCGAAATGTGTGAGGCGTACTTGGCAGCAATAAGTACAGAATGCTTAATTTCAAACAGATATGGATACTTTATTCCAAATTTACTAGTCCTTTTCCACATTTGTCGAGGAGCTCATCTGTTGCAAAAATAGTTATTTTCATTTCTGATCACCTATCGGTAAAAGCTGCAGTAATATGAAGTCATCATCTGTGAAAAAGAAATAAATTACTATGTCTCACTGCTTGATGAACTGAACACCTGCGTTTGAAAGAAAGAGGTTTCGGCTTCTTGTAGCAATTATCTTCGCCATCTGCTGGGTGCTGCAGGAAAAACTTGTTTATGCAACATGGCTCATATTTAGAAAATGTGTTTGTGGTATGAAATGTTTAAATGGCTCCAAAGTGCGCATCAGACCACACTATTTTGTTTTTAAAATAGAGTATTGCACCGTCTTTCCGCCATTTCTAAGCACAGTGTATGACAGCTGGCGCTATACTTGGCCCGATTCATGAAGGTAAACTTTTATGTTTGGCCTAAACTGAGACCAAACATTTACGTTTACAACTTTAGGGATTCACAAATGGCATTAAAGCGTACTATCTTTAGGTACGCACGCTGGTTGAAGATCCTTCCTCAGTGCAGACTGAAAGATAGTATTCGTAAATGCCCTTTGTGAATTCCCACAGTCCTAAACTCAGACTTTTGGTCTAAGTTTAGACCAAACGTCTAAGTTTACCTTTGTGAATCAGGCCATCAGGGCAGAGATCCGCCCCGTGAGCAGACCTAAAGATAGTATTCGTAAATGCCCTTTGTGAATTCCCAAAGTTGTAAACATGGACGTTTAGTCTAAGTTTAGACCAAACATTTAAGTTTACCTTTGTGAATTGGACCCTTGGGGCAGAGATCTGCTCTGAGAGCAGACCTAAAGATAGTACTCATAGATGCCCTTCCTGAATTCCCAAAGTTTCTAAACTTAGATGTGTTGTCTAAGCTAAGACCACAAGTCTGAATCGGGCCCATCTTGTTTGGGGTGGTTGTTTCCGGCTTGAAGTACAGCCTTGTGATGCAACGTGTAGGGAAAGATTCTTTGGGTATCAAGAACACTCGGTAGAGGGAGACATAAAGGGAACACATGCAGTGTGTGGAGGTTTTATTCAGCATTGCAGGCCCATGTGAGGCACTGGCTGATATCTGTACAGGAGGCCTGGCTGTGAGCCGGAGATGGTTGCACTTCCAAATAAAACACAAGGCAAAACGGTGGACTTTAGAAATGGGGTCTTTGGTTGGCAGTCAGGTTACCCCCTGCCCAAGCCATGACCCTCATTCTAGTCAGGGTAAAGGAGAATCACCTTTGGTTAAACCACGCTCACCCCCTTGGTAGCTTGCCACGAGCAGGCAGGCTTAACTTCAGAAGCAAGGTTGAAAGTATTTGTACCAACACACAGTAACTCAGTGATAACACTACAAAATGACACAACACAGGTTTAAAAAAAGAGGCAATATTTATCTAAACAAAACAAGACCAAAACAACAAAAATCAAACATACACAAGTCAAGGTATGAATTTTTGAAAGAATAAGAGTCTTAGAGCTACATGTATGAAAGAATTGATTTCCGACTCGCTAATTGGGAGTCAGAGCGACTCGCAATTTGCGAGTCGCAGAAGTTGAACAGTGTCAATGACACTGTTTGCGATTCGCAAGGGGGTGCAAATGCCCTACCTCATGAATATTCATGAGGTAGGTCGCAATTTGCGACCCCCTTGGAAATTGCCGCCCTCAGAGGGATGGTGGCCTGCTGGAGACAGCAGACCATCATGTCTGTGACTGCTTTTAAATAAAGCAGTTTCTTTTTTTAAAATGCAGCCCGTTTTCCTTAAAGGAAAACGAGATGCATTTCAAAATGAAAAATGAAAAAATGTTTTTACTGCCATTCACAAAGGGGAAGGGGTCCCATGGGGACCCCTTCTCGTTTGCGAATGAGTTAGCACCAGTGTGACACTGGTGCTAACTGTGATTGTTTTGCGACCATACATGGGACTGCGACTCGCAATTAGGAAGGGAACACCCCTTCCTAATTGCGACTTGCAATCCCTTTTTGCGAATTGGTAAATAGTTTACCGAATCGCAAAAATGGGTTTGAACATACCAAAGTGCATTTTGCACGTCGCAGACGGCCCGATTCGCTGTTTGCGATGTGCAAAATGCTACGTACATGTAGCCCTTAATCCTTGGAAAACAGTGAAAAATCTGTTAGTGCTCAAAAGTATCTAGGTAGCGCCAAAATAAAGGGCGAGTGTAAGTCGAAAAAGGCCAACAATGCGTCAATTCGTCACCCGCAAGCAAGAACCTGCTTCGTTCCTCCTTCAGTCGGGTCAGCGTGTGTTGTTTATTTTCTCCCGCAAGACAGCAATGCGGTGATACGGATGGGCACCTCGGGTCTGGGCAGGCTTTGCATTGATTTTCCGCACCCAGAGATATTGCGTTGAAATCCGGTTACACGGTGTCAAGAAACCGTGCTACGCGGGGGCTTGCGTCGTTAACAGCAGCCACTGTGGGTGTTGCGCGTTGGTTCTCCAGCCACGTTGCATCGATCTTCCAGCCGAGATGCAAGTGGATTGTCGATTTTAGCTGCGAGGCCGGCATTGCGTTGCTTATCAGCCGCGAGGCGAGTGGTGCATTGAAAGTTTCCCCGCACGGTGGTCTTTCCATGGATTTTCAGTTCTTAGCTGCCAACTTCACCTCTCAAGGGCCCAGGGACTGGATAGGGCACCACTTGGCGTAGCAGGAGTCTCAGCAGAGAGTCCAGGTGCTGGCAGGGGAAGTCTTTGATGGCCCTAAGACTTCAACAACAGGAGGCAAGCTCAGTTCAAGCCCTTGGAGATTCTTCTCAAGCAGGAATGCACAACAAAGTCCAGTCTTTGTCCCCTTTCACAGACACAGACAAAGGGGCAGTACTCCTCCTCCAGCTTCTCCAGCTCTTCTCCTTGGCAGAGGTTCCTCTTGATTCCAGAAGTGATCTGATTTTCATGGGTTTAGGGTGCTCTTCTTATACCACTTTCTGCCTTTGAAGTAGGCAAACTTTAAAGAGAAGTCTGTTGTTTTCAAGATCCTGCCTTGCCCAGGCCAGGCCCCAGACACACACCAGGGGATTGGAGACTGCATTTTGTGTGAGGGCAGGCACAGCCCTTTCAGGGTTAAGTGACCACTCCACCCCTCCCTCCTAGAACAGATGGCCCATCAGGGTATGCAGGCTACACCCAAGCTCCCTTTGTGTCACTGTCTAGAGACAGGTGCAAAAAAACGAACTGTCAAACTGACCCAGACAGGGAATCCACAAACAAGCAGAGTCACAGAATGGTTTAAGCAAGAAAATGCCTACTTTCTAAAAGTGGCATTTTCAAACACACACTCTAAAAATAAACTTTACTAAAAGATGTGTTTTTAAATTGTGAGTTTAGAGACCCCAAACTCCAGATGCCTATCTGCTCCCAAAGGGAATCTGTTCTTTAATAGTATTTAAAGGCAGCCCCATGTTAACCTATGAGAGAGATACGCCTTGCAACAGTGAAAAACAAATTTGGCAGTATCACTGTCTGGACATGTAAAACACATAGATAAATGTCCCACCTTTACCATACACTGCACCCTGCTCATGGGGCTACCTAGGGCCTACCTTAGGAGTGCCTTACATGTATAAAAAGGGAAGGTTTGGGCCTGGCAAGTGGGTACACTTGCCAAGTCGAATTGGCTGTTTAAAACTGCACACACAGACACTGCAGTGGCAGGTCTGAGCCATGTTTACAGGGCTACTGATGTGGGTGACACAACCAGTGCTGCAGGGCCACTAGTAGCATTTGATTTACAGGCCCTGGGCACCTCTAGTGCACTGTACTAGGGGCTTACTAGTAAATCAAATATGCTAATCATGGAAAACTAATTACACACACATTTTACACAGGAGCACTTCACTTTAGCACTTGATAGCAGTGTAGTGGTAAAGTGCACAGAGTATCAAAAACAGCAAAAATAGAGTCCAGTGCACATCAACAACCTGTTAAACCGAGGCAAAAATGTTAGGGGAGACCACGGCAAGGATGCCAAGTCTAACAGTGGAAGTGCAGAGACAACGGAAATAAAATGAGTATCTGCAGTGGAAGGACAGTGGCCACTGAATGAAGTACTTGGTCCTGGCTCCACTGCAGGAGAAAGGCTTGAAGCCCAGGAGGAAGAAAGAGACGAAGAGGAGGTGCTGACCAATAGTAATCAAGGAAACAAGAGTGATGCAGGAGCCACATGGGAGACATCCAATGGTAAGTAAAGTAACTTGGAAGGCAGCCAATGGTGAGTGAAAGGAAGTAGTGGGAAGGCTCTTTTAATATTTCTTTTTTAAGACAAGACATAGCACAAGTGCTCTGCATTTTAAAGCAAAATTTAATGAAGAATTTAGTTAGAAAGCAAGAAGGTTTAAAAAAACAATTGTGAAAGTTTAGTCTTGAAATGTTTAACTCATTTAAACTGCCCAATATTTAACTACATTAAATCTGTTCAGCAGTTACTCTAGTGTGCAGATTCTACAGTGCAACAACTTCAGGCCCTTTAAAGTGTGCACTTGTCCAGTAACTTGCAGTCCATGCAGCATCGACTTGAAAAGAACATGCGCCACCGGGCTCCCACGCCGCAGGACAAGTGAAGGCTGCAGTACCCTCACGGGAAGGGGGCTTGAAACTCGGAGTCCCAGAAACATTGTGTGCACCCAGGGGACGGGGACGGAAACTCTTCAAGCATTCTCAGCGCCACCGGGCTCCCGCGCCGCAGGACGCACATCAGCGACCGGATGAGGCCGGGCTGGGCCACCCCCCTGAAACGTGCTACCCGAGGAGGTGAGCATTTAATAAGATGACTGGAGGCTGTTTCCTTTGTCAGAGCTGCCTTAGGCTGTGCAGAGTCGGTCACAGTATTTTCGGCAAGGTTCTGGGTGACCATCATCTCCCCTTATTTAGGGGTAGGAGACTTGCACCAGCGCATAGCGATATTACATCAATTACTTTAGGGGTGCTAACTATTGAATGCAATGGGCAAGAGGAAGATAAGCATACAAAAGGGCGAGGGTGCTCATGGTCCGCTGATACAGCCATCCATTTCTAGTTACCTGTCATCTTTTATAGGGGCTATTGAAACTGAATTGGTGCAGGTTGAAGAACAAATTGGTGCTGTTCATAAATCAACTCAGAATGTACCCCTCGAGCCTAATATTTTAATTAAGTCTACTCATGAGGTACCCTTGATTGCTCCCTCAACCAATGCTCTACAGCAGTGGTCTCCAAACTTTTTAATGTCGTGCCCCCCCAGTTGAAAAATAAAAATCATTAGGCCCCCCCTCAGAATTTTTCACAATTGTTTTATAAAAATCGCAATGTTTAAATATGTCTAAACCTATTTTAACATTGCAGTTAAGTACTGTTACCTTTTTAAAAATGCAATAAGCACAATAAAAATAAAAATGCACAAGCTTCTGCTGAAAACAAAGGCATGTTATCTGCATAATGCTTTTTTTTGCCAGTGTCTGGCGCCCCCCCGGGATCACTTGAGGTCCCCCTAGGGGGGCCCACATCCCAGTTTGAAGACATCTGCTCTACAGCATGGTATAGGAGTTTCTCCTATACAAGCTGCAAGTGTCCCCAATGAGCTGATTACTGCCCGCTCTCCCGCGGTCTCTCCACCATCGAAAAAGAGGAAAGCGGGTGGCCGCTCTAAATCCATCAAACGTGATGCTGGGGCTAAGAGGAAATCTTCATTACATTCAGAACATTCTGTTTGTCACTTGTTGACTCCTGATATGAACCTGGCTAATCCCATACTTGATAAAAATGAGAAGGGAACTTGGCGAGACGAACTTATACACACAGTGGATTCCATACTTAAATCATTCTGTGCTGCTTGGGAGGAGAAATTGCTTAGTCTGTTAGATAGAAAATTGGAACACTTTTATACAACCTTGTCGAAGCTAAGTCCTAAATTAACATTAGAGTCTACTAATTTGGGCGATCATCCTATGGTGGACGCTGTGGCTGATAAAGGAGAAGTACCGTACAATACACCACCGATCACTCAATCTTTACCTTCGGCCCAGCTGTTAGATGTACAAAGTTTATCATCTTTGGTGACAAATCCCCCTGCTGAGACTAGAATTGGGTCTTACCCAGTCCGCCCACTTCTTCCTTATGCTAATTCTATCTTTAGTTCTAAAAGCAAACAGGCACTGCAACTACCTCCTGCTTGGATGCCATTTGTTTTGGTCCTTGCAAAATTACCACCCTTAAACCCCTGTTATGAAGAAGATACTAAGGCATTAATGAGGAAATGTGCTCATTGGTTAAGATCAAACTCCAGATTCAAGGGTGATCTAAATGATAGGATCTTAATGGCTCGCAGAGTAAATTGGGTTGGTTTAACAAATAAGGCACATGAAGGCGATTGTACTGTGATTAATTTTGACAATCCTTGTTTAGCAAAACGCTTGATGGCAGATTTGTTGCACTGTGCTGGGAAAGAAGAGGGAATGATAGTCTTCCCCCTTAGCCATTTTTATGACCCTCCCTTGGCATACGCACCTTCAAAAGCAGCAAAATGTGTTTATAACCTAAGGCTCCACACATCTCAAGTACAATCTTTAAGTTCCTCTGGCCATTTACAGGCCTTAAACCCCCTTGATGAGAATGACTGACATCTAACCAAGGCTAGGGCATTGGATGGTGTTTGGGAGGGATCTGATGTCGATATTAGGTTGGATATGGGTTTGGATAAGTGCTTAGTACAAGGGGGGCCCAACGAGATAGGTACACCTCCACTCAAGCTGCTAGAAGAAGTGGGCGATGAGAATATGGTGGTAAGCCCAGGATTAAAATCGCTAACGCTACTTTGTTAGATATTGCAGGGCTCCGGTCAAAGGTAAAAAACCCAGAGTGGCTAGAATTTATATCCTCTTATGATGTGATTTGTTTGCAGGAGACTTGGTCAATGGATCCTCTTTTCCTAGATGGTATTTATTCTTTACATCAACCGGCAATTCCCTCCTCAGTGGGAAGGGCAAGCGGGGGCCTTATGGTTCTTGTTTCTTTGCATCTCCCAAAACTGGAGGTTTCTTTAATTTGGTCTTCATCCAACTTCATGGTTGTTTTACTGTTAGATGAGGGGAGTAAACGTCACTCGATAATACATTTCTATAATAACCTTCCAAATGACCTTTTGAAGGGAAGTTTTGAAGAGGTTACAGATTTTCTGGATTTTTCTGATAAGCTCCAGGGTAAGGATTATATGGGCTGGGGACTTTAATACTCCATTATGTAGTTTGGAAGCTTCAGATGCTCTTTGCACTCCTATGGAGGATAGAGAGGCTTTAACTCATTTTATCCATACTAATCAAGGGGAAGTTTTAAATACTGTTATTTCTAGATTTGATCTTGTTTATGTTAGAGATAAGGCAAACGCAGCTATTAAAAAATTACCGACTTTTACGGGGAATTCGAAAGGGCGTATTATTGATTTTATTCTTATTAGTGCTGCTGATTTCCTTTTAATTCTTGATTTCAGGATAATACCACACTGTGCCAGTGACCACAATCCATTATTTATTGAACTTGCATGTAATAGTAAACCGGTTATAAGTAACAGGGAACCAAATAGGGAAACCATTTTTAATAAAAAATATTGGTTTACCAATGAAGTGGGAAAGAGTAGACTCTAAAATATTCAATCTGGAAATTATCGAACAAAATCTGGATTCTATTAATTTATGTTTGTCGCATCAAAGCATATCTGATAAGCTAGAATATGTGAAATTATGCTCTGCTATTTCAGAATCTCTGGCAATTGATAGGCCTATTTGTGATCCAAGGGTGTGCCGTTGGTTCAAGTTTGCACGAAGGCCCATAAAGATTTGAAAAGAGCTCTTAGATCAATCCCTTTCTCCCGTGACTTAGTACGAACAGCTAGGGCACAATATAAGGCAGCTTTGGCAACGAGGAAAAATGAAATCAGGTCTAGTGCATGGGATGAACTTATGGCAGCTACTGAACTGAAGGATACCACACAATTTTGGAGGGTGGTCAATCATTCTTATTTTATGGATCAGAATAATAAGGAGGATGAATGTTTGATACCGGAAACAGTGTGGGTAACCCATTTTACTAAAGTCTTTCAGCCAGAGATTAATATATTGTCTGTAGGGGGTGAAAGAGATAATCAGAGCCCTGTGGACTCCAACTTGACTACTATTGATTTGTCGTTTGACTTGCATGAGGTTAATACTGCTCTTTCCCATTTGAGATCGGGGAAAGCTGCTGGACCGGATGGGGTTCCTATTGATATCTTTAAGTCTATACCGGATCTTTGTGGTCCTTTAGTCACTAATGTATTAAGGTCCGTAGTTATGAGTAAAATCCCCTCTTCGTGGAAATTGGCTATTGTCATCCCTTTTTTTAAAAAGGGTTGTAGGTAAGATCCATCTTGTTATAGACCAATTTCCCTTATAGACTCTACAGCTAAGTTATTGGGAAGTGTAATTTTGACTCGACTGGAGGATTTGGCTACTGAGGCAAAGATGATCTCTCCAATCCAACATGGTTTTAGACCTGGTTTTGGCACTATCGAACAATCGTTGAATTTGCACCTTATATTGAGCAAACATGTGACTATAAGGAAGGAATCTATCCATTTGACTTTTATAGATTTATCTAGTGCTTTTGATCTGGTGAACAGAGAGAAACTTTGGTCAATTATGGAATACCTGGAGGTGGATCGGAAAATTTTGGAGTTAATTAAATGCTTATATACGGACCTGACGGTTTCAGTGCGATATGGATCACATCGTGAGAGGTCCGCCTCTTTCTCTTCCTTGAGAGGAGTCAGACAGGGTTGTATTTTGGCACCGTTTTTATTCTTGCTACATATTAATGGCCTTTACAGTTTTTTAATAGCAAATGGTAAAGACATCCCTAGAATGGGTGCAAGACAGCTCCCTGTATTATTGTACGCAGATGATGCGGTTTTGATCGCACGCACTGCTAATGGCTTACAAAGTCTGATGGATTATTTTTCAATCTTCTTGTAAGATTTGGATTTGAAAGTAAACTATACGAAGACGTATGTGATTACATGTGGCCCTAGAAACACAAGATCTAAACGTTTTACTATGGGAGGGATTACCATAAATAAAGTAAAGGGTTTTGTTATCTGGGTTTATACTTTTATTCCTCTTTGCAATGGAAGACTCATCTTACTTTCAAGACCCAACAGATGGGGAGAAACCTAGAAGCAATTTTCCGTTTTGCCCCCAAACTAGGTCACAGGCCAATTCATTATATAATCAGGCTTTATAAAACTAAATGTGTATCTGCAGCTACTTATGGGGCAGGTCTGTGGGGTTTGAATAAAATTGTTTCTCTCCAACGTGCTGAGAACAAGTTTGTACATAGAATATTGATAGTCCCTAAGAATATCACAAATTGTGTCTGTCACGAGGAACTGGGACTAAGTTACATTGGGGATTTGATTGATGTTGACCCACTTTTATTATGGTTGAAAGCCGGGTTGAATCCAGCGGCCGCCTTGGTACAAGACTGTATATCTGATTGTATCCATCTGGTCAATTTTAGCAGGATCCCGTGGCTTTCTTACTTACAAACTAATTTCCGGAACTTAGGTCTGAAGAATATGTTTACTCATCCTGAGTCGTTGCCTCCGAACGCTAAGGACTTGGTTAAAATTTGATATTTTGATTATATTTCTAATAAGAGACTACATGGGGCGTTGCAATTGAAAACCTTTGACCCCTATGTTCAGATTTCAACAACCTCTCAGATGGAACCGTATTTAACTTTTTTCCTTAATTTTCAAGAATATTCTCTCCTTGCTTTATTCAGATTAAATTTGATACATTTTAGAGTGGCTTTTCCTAAGCCATGTTGTTGGAAAAAAGAGATCCCGAAATGCCTGTGTGATACTATTACAAAACAAAGCACATGTCCCTTTCTTTTATTTTGTTCACTCTACTCTGCTCCTAGACGTACATGTATATACAACAATTGAATTCTATTGATATCTGTTATGTTATTTAAAAAAAATTAAGAATAGCTATTGCAATTGGAAAACGTTATGAATTAGTGGAGGCAGCTGTACCTTAATTTAGAGGGATAGTGTACAGGATTTGATTATGCTGAGAATTACGCAGAGTTTTCAGTATTTTATGTGAGTATGGGATTTATGAATTTGAAGAAAGTTTGCAATTAGCACAGATGATGTATTTTATTATTGTTGCTGTTTTATATTTTAAGAACTGTGTTGTAAATAATATTATGTGTAAAATATTCTGTGCTTTTATGGTAATTTGCCGAATAAAGAATCTTGGCTGACTGAACATGCTCTAACCAGGCTTGGGGAAGCACCCACAGTTGCTAGCTGAAAGCAGTCATATAGAAATATGTGCAGATAGGGCTTCAGGTGTGGAGAAAAAAGTGTGGTCCTTCTAAAAGGGGTGTGACTGGAAGATGGAGCTAGGTGCTGACCTAGATGGCTGCACCATGCTGAAGCTACGGCCTGGTACTACTCTTTCAGGCCTCCTGCCTACCGATCAGGAGTCCAACAGCCACTACAGACTAAAGGGGTGATACACAGCACCTTCAAGGTTCCTGGAACTAGCTGGTTTAACGATTGAGGGTGTGCCCCACCCATGACACCCAGAATAGCAGCGATGGGGAGCGCAGAGCCAACCAGCTCAAGTAGCACTCCTGCCTGTGATCTGAGGCTGATGGAGGACACCCACCTGCCCCCTCACTGATGCCTCAATTTCTCTGCCACATGCGCACAATCGCCAAAGTCAGGCCCCAGGGGCATTAGAGGTTTTCTTTATTGGCCACAACTGAACCTCCCACGAGGCACATACCAGCAGTCATGGCCACACGGGCTTGCCCTTGGCTAATATCCATGACTCTGCAAGCAATTAGTCTGGAACTGCACCCACACGGCCTCTGGCTCCCTTTCCAGCAGCTTCCCATGGCTCGATGAGCAGATTCTGTAGACAAGGGCCACAGAAACCTGTGATTAGTCCCAACATGGCTTTTTGTATTTCTTTGCTTGTGCTTCTGAGGCCTTCTGTCCAATAACCTATCTTTCCACTTCTCACCTTGGCACTTTCCTGCTCCCACACTAGGTAACTCCACCTGACAAATGGAGACACACAGGTGCGCCTTGGTGGGAGGGGCCTGTAGACTTTATTTTTATGCCTAATGTGGGCCTTATATCGGACTGCACTATGGGGGTCATTCCAACTTTGGCGGGCGGCGGAGGCCACCCGCCAAAGTTCCCCCGTCGAAAGACCGCTCCGCAGTCAAAAGACCGCGGGGGTCATTTCGACTTTCCCGCTGGGCCCGCGGGCGACCGCCAAAAGGGTGCCCGCCGGCCCAGCGGGAAAGACCCTGCAACAAGGAAACCGGCTCCGAATGGAGCCGACGGAGTTGCAGGGGTGCGACGGGTGCAGTGGCACCCGTCGCGATTTTCACTGTCTGCAAAGCAGACAGTGAAAATCTTTATGGGGCCCCCAGAGGGCCCACGACACCCGTTCCCGCCATCCTGGTTCTGGCAGTGAAAACCGCCAGAAACAGGCTTGCGGGAAGGGGGTCGGAATCCCCATGGCGGCGCTGCTTGGATTCCCTGGGCCAGGGGAAAACCGGCGGGAAACCGCTGGTTCCCCTTTTCTGACCGCGGGTCAGAATGGCCCTGGAAGCACCGCCAGCCTGTTGGCAGTGCTTCCGTGGTCCCCGGCCCTGGCGGTCATGGACCGCCAGGGTCGGAATGACCCCCTATGTGACCCTGACATAAACACCAAGGTCCATTTGGTGAGCCAAGAACGAAGGGGGTCCACTATGAGTGGATCGTGGTTGTCCCTACTACACACTGGGCACTGAAGCAGTGGAGTATAGTGGACAGCCCCCTTCTGTTCCCAGCTCCACATATCCAGCTCTACCCAGATCCTTGCTGCTCTCTTTGGCCCACGGGATCTGCATGACACTCCATGGATAATGCCTGAACCAGCTTCTGTGGCCCTACATCCACTCCCCCTATCTTCTTCCCGACTGGATGCACAGTTGTTTGTTTTTTACATGCAACAGAACAAGCCGGCGGCCCACCAATCTCAGAGCAGACCAAGCCCTCAACCAAGTCTGCCCAGCCCTTTCAGCTGCCACAACTCCTTGGGACAGAAATTGAAGCCATCCTGAAGTAGATTCCAACCACTGGATCAACCTATAAACCATAGACATAAAAATGAGTGACCTCACCCCGAAGTCAAATCTCTGTGGTTGATGGTGGGCACCTTTCACTTCTGGCCTGACAAAATCGATCGCTGTCTGGAGCAACTCTAAAAACAGTACAGGACCTTGCCCGATTTAGGTACAGACATCAAATTTCTTATTCAAAAGTTAAACGATTTGGAGGATTGGTCTTGTAGACACAATATCCACATCTTCGTAGTTCCAGAGGGAGCAGAAGGCGAGGACATTCTGAACTTCCATGCAAGTCATCTCCCCTAATGCTGGACATCTGCTTATCTGATCCTCTGAAATGTCAAGGGGCCCATAGAGTTTGGTCAAGATACACAGCTCCTAACCCACCGCTCGCCAAATCATTGCTTGTTTTGTTCTCCACAAACATGCTAGTGTCACGACTTACACACTGCTTTAACCTGGAGTCCGCAGAACAAGTGGCGAGGGTCTTGTTCCTGAATGTTCGGCCTTGGCCCAGGTAGGGGCGACTCTTTCTGGTAGCCAAGGTGCTGCAGTCGATAGGAACTCCAAGGGCAGGCCGTGTCCCTCAGAAGTAGTGCCAGAGGGAAAAAAAAACCTAAAAGGGGAAAAAACCTCCAGGAAGGAAAATTTCCTGAAACAGGAGCAAAATTAATAAGTAAATACAAGATCAAAAAAGAGCAAGAAAAATACTGGAACAGACGTGAACCAGTATCTGACACAAGGAAGCAGGAGCGAAGACACCATCCGAACAGAAAGTGTTGCAGTGCAAGGAGGGAAAGAATCACAGCCCTTAAATACTTAAAAAACAGGAAGCGACCAACACGAAGTGCAAGGACACCATTTTAGATAGGGAAAAACACATAGAAAGTAATGGACAAGGAGCCGTAAAGAGTAGGGAACTAAAGCATGCTGGGAAGAGAGGGGTAATATGGGAAGAAGGAAAAACATAAAGGGAGGCACAAATGAGAGTGAAAGAAAAGAAGAAGACAACAATAACAGGTGAGTGGGGGAGGGTTAGACCTGCCTGAAAGCATGTCGCGCAATGAAGGAACGAGGCCCCATGCCCAATTTGGGGCCTCATATGTTGCACAACAGGTTGGGGGTGCGGCGTGTCTTTGTGCCGCAGCCCGACCTGAATGTTTGGCTCGCGACACATGCCGCGGCGCGACAGCTAGACCTATTCTAGCAAAACATTGGTCGTCCCCATTGCTCTTCGAGAATCATTTTATTTCCTTTTCAGTGGATTACTCCTTCGCCACCAACCAAAGACACAAGAAGTTTGTTGCTCTTCAGCCACAGCACTGGGATCTTAAGTTTGGGTACTGGACCTGTATGCAAATCATCATAGGTTGAAAAATCAGGGACTTCACTGATCTGAGTTATTTAGAGTCCCTCTCGGATGACGTAATAACTCATCTTTGAGTATTAGTGTTCTCTGGGCTCTTCCAAAAATCTGGCAGCTATTCAGACTAGCTGGATTTTATCACAATCACAGCAGCTTCATCAACACTGTCTGTTTACTATAGGACCCACAGTCTTTCCAGCTTATTTTGCCATGACCATACAGTACTGTATGGACCCGACTTGCTCTGGGTCCTCAGCTCTTCACTGTAGTGGTTGGTAGGGAGGCTAAGGCTTCCTACTAGCTGAACAACATCTCTTCTGGCGATATGGCCCTCCACTCTTCTCCCAGCACACACAGACTCCTTACCTGACCCTAGCTCCATGGCGTTGCCTCCCCCTGTAACCACCACTACACAACCTCTCCTGGAGATATGGCCTTCTACTCTTCCCCCAGTGCATATGGGCTCCCTACCTGAGCATAGCTCCATGCACTGCCTCCCTCTTTTTACCACCACTACACAACCTCCCTCCCGGAGATAGGCCCCTCCACTCTTCTCCTACAGCACACATTGGCTCCCGACCTGACCCTAGCTCCATGGGGGTTGCCTACCCCTATGACGACCACTACACAACCTCTCTCCTTGAGTTATGGCCCTCCACTCCTTCCCCAGTGCACACGGGCTCCCTACCTGACCCTAGCTCCATGGGGTTGCCTCCTCCTGTTACCACCACTACACAACCTCTCTCCTGGAGTTATGGCCCTCCACTCCTTCCCCAGTGCACACGGGCTCCCTACCTGACCCTAGCTCCATGGGGTTGCCTCCTCCTGTTACCACCACTACACAACCTCTCTCCTGGAGTTATGGCCCTCCACTCCTTCCCCAGTGCACACGGGCTCCCTACCTGACCCTAGCTCCATGGGGTTGCCTCCTCCTGTTACCACCACTACACAACCTCTCTCCTGGAGTTATGGCCCTCCACTCCTTCCCCAGTGCACACGGGCTCCCTACCTGACCCTAGCTCCATGGGGTTGCCTCCTCCTGTTACCACCACTACACAACCTCTCTCCTGGAGTTATGGCCCTCCACTCCTTTCCCAGTGCACACGGGCTCCCTACCTGACCCTAGCTCCATGGGGTTGCCTCCTCCTGTTACCACCACTACACAACCTCTCTTCTGGAGATATGGCCCTCCACTCTTCTCCCAGCACACACAGACTCCTTACCTGACCCTAGCTCCATGGCGTTGCCTCCCCCTGTAACCACCACTACACAACCTCTCTCCTGGAGATATGGCCTTCTACTCTTCCCCCAGTGCATATGGGCTCCCTACCTGAGCATAGCTCCATGCACTGCCTCCCTCTTTTTACCACCACTACACAACCTCCCTCCCGGAGATAGGCCCCTCCACTCTTCTCCTACAGCACACATTGGCTCCCGACCTGACCCTAGCTCCATGGGGTTGCCTCCCCCTATTACGACCACTACACAACCTCTCTCCTGGAGTTATGGCCCTCCACTCCTTCCCCAGTGCACGCGGGCTCTCTACCTGACCCTAGCTCCATGGCATTGCCTCCCCCTGTTACCACCACTTCACAACCTCTCTTCTGGAGTTATGGCCCTCCACTCCTTCCCCAGTGCACACGGGCGCCCTACCTGACCCTAGCTCCATGGCGTTGCCTCCCCCTTTTACCACCTCTACACAATCTGTCTTGCCCAGGACAGGGGCCGTCTCAGAGCTAATGGCTCCTCACCATTCTGCCCACACATGTTCCCCGTGCCATGGGACCTACGGGCACCTGCTGCCGACAGGTGCTGATCTTTACTTCAGACACCAAAGAGTTCTCCTCCCCTCCCGCTTTTTTTTCCTTCTCTCCTATTTCCTTCTTTCCCCCTCCAGCCTTCCTCCGCCTGTCCTCACCCCTATTCGACAGGTGACTCTCACTACTGTTCAGCTTGTATCGATCACACCTGCCCGAGAGTCGCTACCCCCACATCTCACCCCTTGGATACCCATGAGACGATATGTACGTCCATGTCAATTACTACACTGCATATCAACCGCATGTCACATTACTTAAAGTCCTGCATAACCTGAGAAGGAAACTGGTGGATGTGGCACTCTCCCAAGAAACCCATCTGACCCCTGGTGAATATGACTGGGTAGGCACAGTGACCAGTAGCAGCCTTCTGGTGGGGAGAGATGGGAAGCTCGAAGAAGTGCGGGGAGTCCTTAAGACCTGGACAGATGAAGAGGGTCCTTGGGTTTTTGCTCAAATACATTTTCCTGACAGAACACTGGTCCCTGGTTCCATTTATGCCCCCACCGCCAATAAGACTAGTTTTCTGGCTTACATCTCTAGATTGCCTCTGACCTTAGGCTGCACCACCCTGCTACTGAGTAGACGCTGGAATCTGGCTCCGGACCCCATTTTGAATCAGTCATGGGGATCTGAGCCATGCAGCTACTCTGATCTAGCCATCCTGCATGATCTTATGTCGGAGCCTGCCTTAGTGGACGTGTGGTGCCTGTTACATCCTGTGGACTGGGATTACACTCTTCTCTCCTTTCCAAATGGCCCTCTATCCTACATTTCTTCTTTGCTGCTCCAGAAACCACTTCCCCTCCTATCACTGGCTGCTTCACCCAGGAGGCACAGAGGCAGCTGTTACAGGTCACAGTATGGTTTACGTAAACTTAGACCTCAGTCTAACTACTCCTCCGCCTGTTCGCTGGTGGATTTAAACCTTTGTTTATACCGCACCTGAGCACCAAAATCTCTTTGACGCCACATTTCCTTCTACCTGGAGTACCGGACCCTCTGGGCTGCTGGGAAGACCACTAATCGGGGGTCCTGATGTGGGATTTTGCAGTCGCTTAGCATCAGGCCAGACTGACCTCCAGAAAGCGGAGGTGAAGACTAGTGACCTCTGTCACTGGTTCACAGTGTCCCCCAAGAATATCACTCACAGGGCTTTGGAGTGGTCTATGGTGGTGGGGGAAATGGGGGCTGAGCTCCAAGGGCCCCCCTCAGCACAGTACACTGAGCATGGACAGCAGGTCTCTGACTGGGTCCAGGAGGAGGGAGCCCCTCAAGGTACTTTGCAGGGACCTCCCTCAAGTTTTGTTACACCACTTCTTTGGAGCTGGCTAGGACGCGTCAGAGTCCCTCCTCCACCATTGGTGCTGAAACAGTACTGCTACAAATACAGTGGCCCAAATCTGACCAGGGGAAGAAAGCTGGGGGGGGTGATTGCTGCTCTGATGCACCAACGTGAATCACAGCTGAGGGCCCCAGCCCCTCGGACTGACAGGAGCCCTTCTGACCCCCCACTAGACATAGTGAAGTACTTCCCACCCATCTAATCATCACTTTACCACTTAGAATCTATGGCCATACCGGCACAGACAGATGACTTAACACCGCCTCATCTGCCCTTAGTCATAAATGAGGGTTGGAAGTTACTAGAGGGAGAACTCAGGGAGGAGTAGGTAGTAGGGGTCGTATCCACATTCCCTACTAACAAATCTACAGGAGAAGATGGATTATACAGGAGTGTATAAACGGGAAACCCATGCTGCTTCTCCTCCTGACCCAAGCCTACAAGGACACCATGGAGAAGGGCTCCCTGGATCCTATGTCAAATAAGGCTACTATCACCCTCATCCCTAAGGAAGACAAGGACCCGCTGGAGTGCCCAAGTTATCACCTGATCTATTTGATCAATGTAGATCTTAAAATCCTTGCTAACATTCTGGCAACTAGATTGGGAAGGGTTATCCCCCAACTGATCCAGAACTTGCAATTCAGCTTTGTCCTGGTCCTCACCTTCCCCGATCACCTATAGACTCTCACCTATGTTCTGTGGCACATTAGAGATGACCTGGAGAAGACATTACTGCTCTCCCTTGATGCCAAGAAGACGTTTGATGAGGTGGAGTGGCCCTACCTCTTTTGGGTGATGGCAAAGGTGGGCCTCGGAGAGGAATTCATCTCCAAAGCTCACCTCCTATATTATTCCTCCACAGAGGAGGTTAGCTGCGGAGGCTTTCTGTCTGATGCATTACAGATCCTCAGCGGTACTCAACAAGGCTGTTTGCTTTGCCTACTGTTGTTTCTGATAACTCCAGAGCCCCTGTCTCCTGCTATATGACTCTCTGCAGAGTTGCAAGGTCCATGACGTGAAGGATTTATTCTATGCCCATGACATTGGTCTCCACCTTTCCATCCCAGACTCCTCTCTGACATTGGTTATGTCCATTATTGATTGCTACTCTCATCTCACGGATGAAAAGCACCATCCTTCTGCTGTCTGAGGAGACCACTAGAATGTGTCTTGGCACTCACGGCATGCGCTGGGTACCTAAAGGCCTCCGATACCTTGGTATCCAAGAAACTAGTGGCCTGTATCAGATGGTAGACGACAACCTGCTTCCACTTCAAGCATGATCCCACCAGGACTTTCTTCATTGGAAACTTTCACTTTGGGCATGGGTGCAAACTGTGAAGATAACGGTCGCACCCAGATATATTTACATCTTCACCATGTTGCCCCTCAGTATCCCCCGGCGCTTCTTCTGGGGACTGAAACGGACATTCAAGCATAATTATGGAGTGGCCAACACCCTAGATTGCGGGCTCCCACACTCTGGGATGACACCATGGCAGGGGCTTTAATCTACCACATTTGTCCTCTTACAGCCTGGTCTTCCACCTCTCCCAGCTAGCCCCCTACCTGCATGATGTGGGTACCAATGGCATAACAATGGTCCCCGTGGCCCCTGCAGTGCAGGGGGCTGAGCTCAAGGGGGGCCCCTCAGCACAGTACACTGTGCACTGGTGGCAGGCTCCTGACTGGGTCCAAGGTGGAGGGGGCCCCTCAAGGTTATTGCAGGGGGCCCCCTCAAGTTTCCTTCTACCACTGGTGGGTACAGATTGAACAACATTCCACTGCCGGCAAAACATTCCATTGTCAGCAAAACATTCCACTGGGCTACATGGACTAAAAAGAGGTGCAATACATTGACCACCTTCATTGCAGGGGCACTCCTAAAGCATTCTTAGTGCTTAGCATTCCATTGTCAGCAAAACATTCCACTGGGCTACATGGACTACAAAGAGGTGCAATACATTGACCACCTTCATTGCAGGGGCACTCCTAAACCATTCTTAGTGCTTAGCGGCAAGTCCCCCCCACCCAGTCGGACTACAAGAGACATGACCAGCTGTCACACTGCCTCCAGCGAGTACTGAACCTCCCCCAGTGAAGCTCCCTGCCTACCACAATCTACAGTTGCTTTGGCTTTGGAGTGGTCATAAGGGCCTGGTCTCTGGCTTATAATGGACACACATAAGGGGTACCTACTGGGTTCCTATTCTCGCCCAGACCCAAAGCACCTGCCAGTTGGTTCTTGATAAAGAGTACACCCTGGAGGACTGGACAGACCTGCATCAATATCACAACAGAGTCTTGGGATGTCCCGCCTAAAATGTGCATACTTCAGGGTCCTTCACGAGTGGTAGTGGACCCAGAAGAGACTGCATGGGCATGATTGCTGCCCCACAGCTGCAGTTGGTGATGCTCTGAAGAGGACTGTGACATACCCCATGTTCTTTAAAGCTGTGGGAGACTCCAGCCCTGCTGGCTGTCGACGTGGGTGCATTTGAATCTGCTCCATCCCCAGCTTGTAATCCCAGTCGCCCACCTGGCCCTACTCCACAATGTGACAGATGCCCAAGAAATGTACCTACATACCCAATGTTCGTTGGCGACACCATTAGCGATGGCACAACTACATATTTTATGTCACTGGCATCAGGCTCATGCCCCATCCCCACTGAATGGACCCTATATCTCCACAGGGTGGCCCTTAAAGAAAGGTTCACATTGATACCCAATGAGAAAAGTGAGAATATGAAAGGCTTTGGGGAGCCTTTCTACCCAACATTAAAAATTGGTACAGGCCCTGTGATGTCCCCCTGGTTGCCCCCTTCCAAGGTCGGGGAGCTGCCCCCACTTCCCTCACAGCTCCTTAGTTGCTGGTCACTTGATCCTTGATACACAGGTCCCCTGAGACCAGGGCCACATGCTCCCTTCTCCTGCCCACTCCCCACCCACAACCTCTCACTGACGGGGCCATTCTGGCTCCTGGCCCACGATACCTACCAGTATTCCAGAGGCCCACACTAGTGGACGTGGTGGTCACTCCCACAAGCCGTAATTAATCACCACCCAATACCCCCCTGCTCTTTCTTTCCCCTTCTTGACATGTCCTATCTAGTAACCTCTCCAGAACCTGTCTGACTGATGGCCTCCTCCTATCACTGCCTTATGATGACCCACGCTGGCTCCTGCCAAGACCCTCTATAGGGCACACTGGAGGGTGGACGACAGACTCATGGCACTGGCTTCTATGTCACTGCTTCTGGTCACTGCTCACTGCCCATAACTGAGAGGCTTCTTTGCAGTATCATCTTGTTCTTCAGGCTGTGCTTTGTATATCTGCATGGCACCACGGACTGCAGGTGCAACAACACCGACATGAAATGGACCACAGCCTTCCGTGCTCCTGTTTTATAAAGCCAGGTGCCCTTGCACGTCTTATTCCACGGCGTACCCCCTGGCGTTCCCTCCCCTCCCTCCTGTAGGCTTCTAGTGATGATGTTTGAGACCGGAAACTTTATTTCACTACTTCCAAGGAAATAGTGTCAGTCTAGCCACACAAGCTGAAGTCCCACGGACCAGATGTCCTGGCCACAGATGTTCCAAGGAATATCACCCCTCATAGAACTTAATGGTTCTTCAAGACAGGGCTCTTCCTTCCTGGGCCGACTTCTTTCTGGGTCTCTTGCTTTTGTGATGTTTTCTCAATACATGAATCGATACAGTTTTTGCGACCAGCCCAGGATCTTGGTTCCTCTCTGAGCTTTCTCTGAAGGGTGACATTGAGACATCCGAGCTGCAGTCATGGAGGAAACAAGCAGGTGCAGGGAGCTCTTATCCTCCTCAGTAGAGTAAAGAAGCTTCTTGCGTCTTTTGTGACGCGATGTGGAGGGAAGCAGGACTCCACACTAGGGCAAGGACTGGGACGAGGAAGACCACGATTCAGGGTAATGAGGTTACTGGTAAGTTACTGTTTCCATAGTAAGAGCCTCAACATGTCTTCTACAAGAATCCTGTGTGTTTCCTTGACAACGCTCTTTAAACCTAAGTCCTGGTCGCCACATGAACACTCAAGGGGGACTCCTTCCTTCCTATTCCTAGACTGCTTCTCATGCAACGTATATATGTATGTCACATATAAATAGTTATGTGCGTATCTGTATGGTGCAAACCCAGACAAAAGCAGAGGAGAGCTGTTACACCCAACGATTACAAATCCGCAGGCCCATGGAAATACCATGTAAATTGCACATCAGGAATACAATGTTCCTGTTGCATAATAGATAAGACATATACCTCCTTGTTCAGCCAGTCTAGATGATCGTGAAAATAAATAAGCAGTTTCATTAAACAATGTATGAAATGACATGTTTATATAAATGGGCTCCAGGTTACAAAGTTAACTCTGGCTGTGCACGTGGGCTTTTGGCACATTGTCTTGCGTAATGTTGGGCCATCGTTAGCACACTCTTGCCATCCTTGACAGTATTCTGGCCATCACAAGCCGGATGGTGCTGACATCCTTGCCATCCAGGTCATCCAAGGTATTCGATGATGGTAAATTGACGTGAAAGGCAGAAGATGACCACGTGTGACATCAATATATGAGAACGCGATATGTTTCTATTTAGGTGAATTGGGCATGGTCATCCAAAATAAATAGTTTGCTATTTATGATAAAATGTCTAGATTTTCAAAATTAATCAAGCTGATGTCTCTGAAAAAATGAGTAGTGTTGTGAAATAAATGTGAAGTGATGATTGGGTTTGGGAAGCATACTGGTGATGGAGGGGACACTCGCTGCCATGTGTGCTATTTCATGACCTGTGCCGAGGCATGTCTTCATCTACTGGGATAGATGTTTATATCACTGCATCTGATGGAGAGCTCAGCTTGTGACATTGGTGTGTCCTGTCTCCTGTCTCATCCTCTCATCTCTTTACAATCGAGCAGTTACACTGGTAGATGGACTTGTGCGATGGGCCGTCCTTGGCTGTGTGCAGCCACAGACTAGTTCATCCTGGGCCTCCATCTAGAGTTTCAGTCATAGGTCGTGGCTGAGAAGATACGTGGAAGGAGCTGGGTGGAAACATATATTACAAATAAAGTGAAGAAATTGAAGAAAACAACATTTTGAAAAACGTACATCCATGTGGCTTGCTTAAGCCTGCAGTAGATATCTTCAGACAACTTTTAAGGGATATTATGTTGAAAAAAACATTGTTTGCAACTTTACGAGTATGAGTCCGATCAGGCGTGATGGAGGTAAAGTTTGCCAGGCACAGTACAAATACTTTCGAGTATTTCATCAGTGCCCCTTCAGACTCTATAAATGTGTTCTACCATTTTTGTCAGAACAGCAAAATGCATCATTTGGCATTTTGTGTTTTTTTTTTTAATTTCTCAGAGTAAAGCCCCTGAAACAGTCCTATATGTGGTCAGTCACTTGTTTTGTTCGATCACTAGTCAGACTCAAGGAGATACACGTTCCACCACTTTCAATGTTTGCCAGTCATCAGAGTATAAACTTTTTTTTTCCTATAAACTGTGAGATATATTTTGAAGATCAGCCCTTGATCCCAGAATAGGATTTTTAATGAAAAAGTATCTCCAGTAATCTTGTTTCGCATAATTGGCTAGTGTTTTAAATCGTGATAGGAATGTTATGAAAATATGGATAGTTACTTTGTAGAGAAGTATCATCCTAGGTCATTAATGAGAGCATGGGTACCAAGGATCTCCTCTCAGTGCCCATTAGGTTCTTTTAAAGGTGGGAGGACCCCGTGGCGGTCCAATGGGAGCAGATATTTTTCATTATTAGAACAGTCCCTCAGAGTCACAGAGTAAATGTTTCTGTGCTGTCATCTATAAAGCTTCTGTGTACTGAAGATCAGTTGGGAACTGGCTTGTCACCTCAAAAAGAGCCCCAGAACAAAGGGGTATTTTGTAAAAATCACACAATATACACATACATAAGAAATCTGAAAGTAATGAGAGTCAATTGTTTTATCAAAATAAAGATTCCCAAACAGTCATTCGATAAATGTATGGATAAATTATTCACCCACAGTGAGTGATCACAAATACTGCACATGGCACCAACAAATTGTCACAAAGGGGAGTCAGGTTGTAACCAGGTGGAAATTACAAATGGAAACCCAAAATGCAACACCAGCTTGCAGAATGGCAGGCCTTTCTCTGCTTTCAGAAACCAAAGAAGATCCAGGTTTAAACTCACTGGATGCCTACATCGCATTGACGACTTACTTGCAAAGAACTGCAGAACTTAGAAACAATGGTGTACCATTTCTTAAATTTGGTTCTCCAGGTACATTTGGAAAACCATGGACAGGTACATGGAGCAGATTTATTCGGATGGCCTTATAAAAGCTTATTTAGGGGCACAGGTTCTGCATCCAGGAGAGGATGAAGCAAGAGCTACTCAAGGAATATTTGCTTCTTGGGTGTAATTTAAAGGAGTATTGCTTCACGATATCGGTTGTGCTGCTACGTAGGGAGTAACTAGTTCTTTTGTTCAGTAAATCTTGCTCTAGGAAAGTTCAAAGTGACTCATGGTTGAAGCTGAAAATAATCAGAATATGTTAAATAGATATGTCAGCAAGCACTATTGTTTTGGTCTGTATTGTATTAAAAACATTGAGCTACTTATTATATCCTCACAGCTAAGGACTGAGAACTTGGGAATTGTGGGATAATGTTCTGCTGCTTACTAGTAACCTTCATGACTTCAAAACTAGACTTCCTTCTTCCCGTGCTTAGTACCCACCCTCCACAAGGCTATGTCTTCCACCACCTTGAGATCCCAGGGAGTGTGATGAGGTGAGATCCTTAGAGTAGAGGAGGCTCTTCCACCACCTTGAGATCCCAGGGAGTGTGATGAGAAGATTGGATCCTTAGAGTGGAGGAGGCACTTCCACCACCTTGAGATCCCAGGGAGTGTGATGAGAAGGAGAGATCCTTAGAGTGGAGGAGGCTCTTCCGCCACCTTGAGATCCCAGGCAGTGTGATGAGAAGGTGAGAGCCTTAGAGTGGAGGAGGCTCATCCACCACCCTGAGATCCCAGGGAGCGTGATGAGAAGGTGAGGTCCTTAGAGTGGAGGAGGCTCTTCCACCACCTTGAGATCCCAGGAAGTGGGAAGAGAAGGAGAGATCCTCAGAGTGGAGGAGGCTCTTCCCCCACCTTGAGATCCCAGGGAGTGTGATGAGAAGGTGAGATCCCTAGAGTGGAGGAGGCTCTTCCACCACCTTGAGATACCAGGGAGTGTGATGAGAAGGTGAGATCCTTAGAGTGGAGGAGGCTCTTCCACCACCTTGAGATCCCAGGGAGTGTGATGAGGTGAGATCCTTAGAGTGGAGGAGGCTCCTCCACCACCTCGAGATCCAAGGGAGTGTGATGCGATGGTGAGATCCTTAGAGTGGAGGAGGCTCTTCCACCACCTTAAGATCCCAGGGAGTGTGATGAGAAGGGGAGATCCTTAGAGTGGAGGAGGATCTTCCACCACCTTCAGATCCCAGGAAGTGTTATGAGGGTGAGATCCCAGGGAGTATGATGAGAAGGTGAGATCCTTAGGGTGGATGAGGCTCTTCCATCACCTTGAGATCCCAGGGAGTGTGATGAGGTGAGATCCTTAGAGCAGAGGAGGCTCTTCCACCACCTTGAGATCCCAGGGAGTGTGATGAGAAGGTGAGATCCTTAGAGTGGAGGAGGCTCTTCCACCACCTTGAGATCCCAGGGAGTGTGATGAGAAGATTAGATCCTTAGAGTGGAGGAGGCACTTCCACCACCTTGAGATCCCAGGGAGTGTGATGCGATGGTGAGATCCTTAGAGTGGAGGAGGCTCTTCCACCACCTTGAGATCCCAGGGAGTGTGATGAGAAGATTGGATCCTTAGAGTGGAGGAGGCACTTCCACCACCTTGAGATCCCAGGGAGTGTGATGCGATGGTGAGATCCTTAGAGTGGAGGAGGCTCTTCCACACCTTAAGATCCCAGGGAGTGTGATGAGAAGGGGAGATCCTTAGAGTGGAGGAGGATCTTCCACCACCTTCAGATCCCAGGAAGTGTTATGAGGGTGAGATCCCAGGGAGTATGATGAGAAGGTGAGATCCATAGAGCAGAGGAGGCTCTTCCACCACCTTGAGATCCCAGGGAGTGTGATGAGAAGATTGGATCCTTAGAGTGGAGGAGGCACTTCCACCACCTTGAGATCCCAGGGAGTGTGATGAGAAGGAGAGATCCTTAGAGTGGAGGAGGCTCTTCCGCCACCTTGAGATCCCAGGCAGTGTGATAAGAAGGTGAGAGCCTTAGAGTGGAGGAGGCTCATCCACCACCCTGAGATCCCAGGGAGCGTGATGAGAAGGTGAGGTCCTTAGAGTGGAGGAGGCTCTTCCACCACCTTGAGATCCCAGGAAGTGGGAAGAGAAGGAGAGATCCTCAGAGTGGAGGAGGCTCTTCCCCCACCTTGAGATCCCAGGGAGTGTGATGAGAAGGTGAGATCCCTAGAGTGGAGGAGGCTCTTCCACCACCTTGAGATACCAGGGAGTGTGATGAGAAGGTGAGATCCTTAGAGTGGAGGAGGCTCTTCCACCACCTTGAGATCCCAGGGAGGGTGATGAGGTGAGATCCTTAGAGTGGAGGAGGCTCCTCCACCACCTCGAGATCCAAGGGAGTGTGATGCGATGGTGAGATCCTTAGAGTGGAGGAGGCTCTTCCACCACCTTAAGATCCCAGGGAGTGTGATGAGAAGGGGAGATCCTTAGAGTGGAGGAGGCTCCTCCACCACCTCGAGATCCAAGGGAGTGTGATGCGATGGGGAGATCCTTAGAGTGGAGGAGGCTCTTCCACCACCTTCAGATCCCAGGAAGTGTTATGAGGGTGAGATCCCAGGGAGTATGATGAGAAGGTGAGATCCTTAGGGTGGATGAGGCTCTTCCATCACTTTGAGATCCCAGGGAGTGTGATGAGGTGAGATCCTTAGAGCAGAGGAGGCTCTTCCACCACCTTGAGATCCCAGGGAGTGTGATGAGAAGGTGAGATCCTTAGAGTGGAGGAGGCTCTTCCACCACCTTGAGATCCCAGGGAGTGTGATGAGAAGATTAGATCCTTAGAGTGGAGGAGGCACTTCCACCACCTTGAGATCACAGGGAGTGTGATGAGAAGATGGGATCTTTGGACTGGAGGAGGCTCTTCCACCACCTTGAGCTCCCAGGGAGTGTGATGAGAAGGTGAGATGCTTAGAGTGGAGGAGGCTCTTCTACCACCTTGAGATCCCAGGAAGTGTGATGAGAAGGTGTGAGAAAGTAGCCTCTTTCTAGCCTTGTTACCCCCACTTTTGGCCTGTTTGTGATTATATGTCCGGGTGTTTTCACTGTCTCACTGGGATCCTGCTAGCCAGAGCCCAGTGCTCATAGTGAAAACCCTATGTTTTCAGTATGTTTGTTATGTGTCACTGGGATCGTGCTAGCCAGGACCCCACTGCTCATAAGTTTGTGATCTATATGTATGTGTTCCCTGTGTGATGCCTAACTGTCTCACTGAGGCTCTGCTAACCAGAACCTCAGTGGTTATGCTCTCTCTTTACAAATTGTCACTAACAGGCTAGTGACCAATTTCACCAATTCACATTGGCATACTGGAACACCCTTATATTTCCCTAGTATATGGTATTAAGGTACCCAGGGTATTGGGGTTCCAGGAGATCCCTATGGGCTGCAGCATTTCTTTTGCCACCAATAGGGAGCTCTGACAATTCTTACACAGGCCTGCCACTGCAGCCTGAGTGAAATAACGTCCACGTTATCTCACACCCATGTACCACTGCACTTAAGTAACTTATAAGTCACCTATATGTCTAACCTTTACCTGGTAAAGGTTGGGTGCTAAGTTACTTAGTGTGTGGGCACTCTGGCACTAGCCAAGGTGCCCCCACATTGTTCAGGGCAAATTCCCCAGACTTTGTGAGTGCGGGGACACCATTACACACGTGCACTGTACATAGGTCACTACCTATGTACAGCGTCACAATGGTAACTCCGAACATGGTCATGTAACATCTCTAAGATCATGGAATTGTCACCCCAATGCCATTCTGGCATTGGGGAGACAATGCCATGATCCCCCGAGTCTCTAGCACAGACCTGGGTACTGCCAAGCTACCTTTCCAGGGGTTTCACTGCAGCTGCTGCTGCTGCCAACCCCTCAGACAGGTTTCTACCCTCCTGGGGTCCAGCCAGGCTTGGCCCAGGAAGGCAGAACAAAGGACTTCCTCAGATAGAGGGTGTTACACCCTCTCCCTTTGGAAAAAGGTGTCAGGGCTGGGGAGGAGTAGCCTCCCCCAGCCTCTGGAAATGCTTTGATGGGCACAGATGGTGCCCATCTCTGCATAAGCCAGTCTACACCGGTTCAGGGATCCCCCAGCCCTGCTCTGGCGTGAAACTGGACAAAGGAAAGGGGAGTGACCACTCCCCTGACCTGCACCTCCCAGGGGAGGTGCCCAGAGCTCCTCCAGTGTCCTCCAGACCTCTGCCATCTTGGAAACAGAGGTGCTGATGCACACTGGACTGCTCTGAGTGACCAGTGCCAGCAGGTGACGTCAGAGACTCCTCCTGATAGGCTCTTACCTGTGTTGCTAGCCTATCCTCCTTCCTAAGTAGCCAAACCTCCTTTTCTGGCTATTTAGGGTCTCTGCTTTGGGGAATTCTTTAGATAACGAATGCAAGAGCTCATCAGAGTTCCTCTGCATCTCTCTCTTCACCTTCTGCCAAGGAATCGACCACTGACTGCTCAGGACGCCTGCAAAACCGCAACAAAGTAGCAAAGACAACTAGAGCAACCTTGTATCGCTGATCCTGCCGCCTTCTCGACTGTTTTCCTGGTGGTGCATGATGTGGGGGTAGTCTGCCTCCTCTCTGCACTAGAAGCTCCGAAGAAATCTCCCTTGGGACTACGGAATCCTCCCCCTGCAATCGCAGGCACCAAAAGAACTGCATCACCGGTCCTCTGGGTCCCCTCTCAGCACGACGAGCGTGGTCCCTGGAACTCAGCAACTCTGTCCAAGTTACTCCCACAGTCCAGTGACTCTTCAGTCCAAGTTTGGTGGAGGTAAGTCCTTGCCTCCCCACGCTAGACTGCATTGCTGGGTACCACGTGATTTGCAGCTGCTCCGGCTCCTGTGCACTCTTCCACGATTTCCTTTGTGCACAGCCAAGCCTGGGTCCCTGATACTCTAACCTGCAGTGCACAACCTCCTGAGTTGTCCTCCGGTGTCGTGGGATCTCCTTTTGTGACTTCGGGTGAGCTCTGGTTCACTCTTCTTCGTAGTGCCTGTTCTGGCACTTCTTCGGGTGCTGCCTGCTTCCGTGAGGGCTTCCTGTCTTGCTGGGCGCCCCATCTGTCTCCTCACCCAAGTGGCGACATCCTGGTACCTCCTGGGCCACAGCAGCATCCAAAAACCCTAACCACGACCCTTGCAGCTAGCAAGGCTTGTTTGCGGTCTTTCTGCCTGGGAACACCTCTGCAGGCTTCTTCACGATGTGGGACATCCATCCTCCAAAGGGGAAGTTCCTAGTCCTCTTCGTTCTTGCAGAATCCACAGCTTCTACCATCCAGTGGCAGCTTCTTTGCACCCTCAGCTGGCATTTCCTGGGCATCTGCCCAATCTCGACTTTGTCGTGACTCTTGGACTTGGTCCCCTTGTTCCACAGGTACTCTCGTCCAGAAATCCACCTTTGTTGCATTGCTGGTGTTGATCTTCCTTGCAGAATTCCCCTATCACGACTTCTGTGCTCTCTGGGGAACATCTACTTTTTCAGGGTCTTGGGGTGGGCTATTTTTCTAACCCTCACTGTTTTCTTACAGTCCCAGCGAACCTCTACAAGCTCACATAGGTTTGAGGTCCATTCGTGGTTCGCATTCCACTTTTGGAGTATATGGTTTGTGTTGCCCCTATACCTATGGGCTCTCATTGCAATCTATTGTGACTATACATTGCTTGCATTAGTTCCTTTTGCTATTACTGCATATTTTTGGTATTGTGTACATATATCTTGTGTATATTTGCTATCCTCATACTGAGGGTACTCACTGAGATACTTTTGGCATATTGTCATAAAAATAAAGTACCTTTATTTTTAGTATATCTGTGTATTGTGTTTTCTTATGATATTGTGCATATTACACCAGTGGTATAGTAGGAGCTTTGCATGTCTCCTAGTTCAGCCTAAGCTGCTCTCCATAGCTACCTTCTATCAGCCTAAGCTGCTAGAAACACCTCTTCTACACTAATAAGGGATAACTGGACCTGGTACAGAGTGTAAGTACCACTTGGTACCCACTACAAGCCAGGCCAGCCTCCTACAGAAGGTGAGATCCTTAGAGTGGAGGAGGATCTTCTACCACCTTGAGATTCCAGGGAGTGTGATGAGAAGAAGATATCCTCAGAGTGGAGGAGGCTCTTCCACCACCTTGAGATCCCAGGAAGTGTGATGAGAAGGTGAGATCCTTAGAGTGGAGGAGGCTCTTCCACCGCCTTAAGATCCCAGGGAGTGTGATGAGAAGGTGAGATCCTTTGAGTGGAGGAGGCTCTTCTGCCACCTTGAGATCCCAGGAAGTGTGATGAGAAGGTGAGATCCTTAGAGTGGAGGAGGCTCTTCCACCACCTTGAGATCCCAGGAAGTGTGATGAGGGTGAGATCCCATGGAGTGGGATGAGGTGAGATCCTTAGAGTGGAGGAGGCTCTTCCATCACCTTGAGATCCCAGGGAGTGTGATGAGGTGAGATCCTTACAGTGGAAGAGGCTCTTCCACCACCTTGAGATCCCAGGGAGTGTGATGACAAGATGAGATCCCAGGGAGTGTGATGAGGTGAGATCCTTAGAGTGGAGGAGGCTCTTCCACCACCTTGAGATCCCAGGGAGTGTGATGAGAAGATGAGATCCTTAGAGTGGAGGATGCTCTTCCACCACCTTAAGATCCCAGGGAGTGTGATGAGAAGGTGAGATCCTTTGAGTGGAGGAGGCTCTTCCGCCACCTTGAGATCCCAGGAAGTGTGATGAGAAGGTGAGATCCTTAGAGTGGAGGAGGCTCTTCCACCACCTTGAGATCCCAGGAAGTGTGATGAGGGTGAGATCCCATGGAGTGGGATGAGGTGAGATCCTTAGAGTGGAGGAGGCTCTTCCATCACCTTGAGATCCCAGGGAGTGTGATGAGGTGAGATCCTTACAGTGGAAGAGGCTCTTCCACCACCTTGAGATCCCAGGACGTGTGATGAGTGTGAGATCCCAGGGAGTGTGATGAGAAGGTCAGATCCTTAGAGTGGAGGAGGCTCTTCCACCGCATTGAGATCCCAGGAAGTGTGATGAGAAGGTGGGATCCTTAGAGTGGAGGAGGCTCTTCCACCGCCTTGAGATCCCAGGAAGTGTGATGAGAAGGTGGGATCCTTACAATGGAGGAGGCTCTTCCACCACCTTGCGATCCCAGGGAGTGTGAAGAGAAGGTAAGCTCCTTAGAGTGGAGGAGGCTCTTCCACCACCTTGAGATCCCAGTGAGTGTGATGAGAAGATGAGATCCTTAGAGTGGAGGAGGCTTTTCCACCACCTTGAGATCCCAGGGAGTGTGATGAGAAGGTGAGCTCCTTAGAGTGGGAGAGGCGGGGTAATGATTAAAATACAAGAGAAACTATATCAGGAGCAGTTGGCGAGATGTCATGGAGTGAGGACCTCACTCTAAGGTAAGGAGTGGGATGGGGGAGTCTAGTTTGTGGCAATGAAGACTACCGGTAAGTCACAGAACATTACCACGTGCTGTTCTGTGCGCTGAGAACGTGGTGCCACCATGCTCCCCCTGCAGTGGAGGAGGCAGGGAGCCATGAAATACTTCCTCGAATAACACTGCAAAAATATGTGATTTTAAAGTGGCCTAAGCGCGACTTAATCTCACCATTGTTTGTTTGTGCTTTATGAGGTGTTAACCAGTAACAACCACAACCATTACTTACATGTGTGTACACATTATTTTACAATTTAGATTTAGAGAAATTAGTGATTAAATGTGCTCTATTATCTACAGATAGAAATGTACATCCTAAAATGAGATGAGCCAACGTAGGCCTAGGTGTCGACTCCATCTTGGAAATAATAAGTTGCATTTCTGCTTCCAGCGCACGACGCCGTTTGTTTCAGGCGCCATATTCACTGTGTACATCAAATGTGTTATTTTGTTACTGTGTGAAGGTGATATTTGTTGCATTTCATAGGTTGGACCATGATTCTCAGCACCTGCACGGGACGGGGCAGAGGAGGTGAACTATCCTTTGTGAGATAGCCTGAAGCAAGGATGGAAGAATCTGGCATTGTGACAAGGAGGTTGACACCTGTTACAGCAGAAGAATGATTTTTCATTGGTTCTTACTCGGTGGGAACCTGTACAAAGTATCAGTTGGATTACATTTTGAGTTTCAACTGTGAAGCTGAATTTAATCACTGTTGTACCTGTCTTCCTTTGCAGGTAGATCTTCTCTTCTCTCGAGACCAAATGCTCCTTATATTTCCGATCATCAACTTACTTTCTAGAGCAAGTACATTTTCACTTTTTTGACTGGAAGCTTTATTTGGTTCTACTTTTGATCGCATATTTGCTCACAGCAGCTGCTTGAACATTTTCCAAGTTACCTGTAACCTTAGCTTAGCATTGGAGAGCTTCCTTTTATGGAAATGGACTTTATTTCACTTTGCATCTGCTGATTTTAACAACATGCGCTTGCATTTGCCGATTTGTTTTGCCTGGATTATATGCACACATGTATTCAGGTGACTGTTGATTTATGCTAACTTTGATTTGAGATTGTAACTTTGCTAATTTGTTAATAAACCATCATGGTGATGAAATGTACCCTCTGTTGTCGTTCCTGTGGGGAAAAGTCTGCTTCAGTCTCATTGATATATGGTTGAATTTAGGATTTTAGCCTCAGCTTGAGGTAAAGACCCATCCCATTAGACTATGCAGAGATTCAGGTTTGCTCTACGTTTGAGCGGTGCAAACACCATCCTTATCTCTTGTGCTATCAGGAACGAGATCCAAGCTATTGACGGCGCATGGGACGCAATAGAAACTGACTGCAGTGGTGCCTGGGCCCCCTCCAATCTCACGTGATATCAGCTCTGACGCAATAGAAACTGACTGCAGTGGTGCCCGTACCACCTTCTATCTCACGTGATATCAGCTCTGATGCAATAGAAACTTACTGCAGTGGTGCCCATGCCCCCTCCAATCTCACGTGATATCAGCTCTGATGCAATAGAAACTGACTGCAGTGGCGCCCACGTCCCCTCCCACCTCACGTGATATCAGCTCTGATGCAATAGAAACTGACTGCAGTGGCACCCACACCCCTTCCCATCTCACGTGGTATCAGCTCTGACGCAATAGAAAACGAGTGCAGTGGTGCCCACGCCCCCCCATCTCACGTGATATCAGCTCTGATGCAATAGAAACTGACTGCAGTGGTGCCCACGTCCCCTCCCATCTCACGTGATATCAGCTCTGATGCAATAGAAACTGACTGCAGTGGCACACACACCCCTTCCCATCTCACGTGGTATCAGCTCTGACGCAATAGAAAACGAGTGCAGTGGTGCCCACGCCCCCTCCCATCTCACGTGATATCAGCTCTGATGCAATAGAAACTGACTGCAGTGGTGCCCACGTCCCCTCCCATCTCACGTGATATCAGCTCTGATGCAATAGAAACTGACTGCAGTGGTGCCCACGCCCCGTCCCATCCCACGTGATATCAGCTCTGATGCAATAGAAACTGAGTGCAGTGGTGCCCACGCCCCCTCCCACCTCACGTGATATCAGCTTTGATGCAATAGAAACTGACTGCAGTGGTGCCCACGCCCCCTCCCACCTCACGTGGTATCAGCTCTGACGCAATAGAAAACGAGTGCAGTGGTGCCCACGCCCCCTCCCATCTCACGTGATATCAGCTCTGATGCAATAGAAACTGACTGCAGTGGTGCCCACGTCCCCTCCCATCTCACGTGATATCAGCTCTGATGCAATAGAAACTGACTGCAGTGGTGCCCACGCCCCGTCCCATCCCACGTGATATCAGCTCTGATGCAATAGAAACTGAGTGCAGTGGTGCCCACGCCCCCTCCCACCTCACGTGATATCAGCTCTGATGCAATAGAAACTGACTGCAGTGGTGCCCATGTCCCCTCCCATCTCGCGTGATATCAGCTGTGACGCAATAGAAACTGACTGCAGTGGTGCCCACGTCCCCTCCCACCTCACGTGATATCAGTACTTCCTGCGCTGCACCAGTTGGCTCAGTAGGATGGAAGGCAGGGCGATAAAGAGAGACTTTTTATTTTTTATTTTGCACAGGTATGCCCTTTCTCTCCCTGCTCCCCCTTCTACAGCCCCACGAGGGGCATGTCCAGGGGCTGGTTGGACATCTAAAGCTGAGCTCGATTTGGGCTCAAGGCTGCAGGAGAACCTCAAGCTAAGACAGAGCCACCCGCCTGGCCCGAGCCCGGCTCGAACCTTCAGTGGCTCGCCCAACGCTAGCATCATTCTATTCTGTAATGGCTTGTATAGATATATTCAGTCTAGTGTTTCGCAATTTGAGAGTCGTGGATTTACAAACTAGAAGTCGCTAAATGATTTATCAGCATACAAGTCGACTAATCCTCTGAAATGCGTTGTGACCATCTCACAAGCTCTGTAACTAGGTCATGCACATCAGTGAGTGACGCCCCCCTCTGTTCACCACAAAAAGCGCCCCAGTATCGATCCGCTGTTCCCGGCAGCAATCTATCAATCGAGAATTGAGTTAAATCTTCGGTGCTGAAAAGACGGGTGACCAATTAGCTGACATCTCCAAATAGCTCTTGGACTGAATTAATTCTTGCACTTAGATTTCATGTTTTATTAATGCGGGGTCCCGATCTGCAATAAGCGCTCTATCTAATGAGGGCTTAAGCATTTACTATCGATTGGAGCAGCGGGGGGTGCTGACAGGTGTACTGGGCATGTCAGAAACTCACAGAGAGGAGAGGGGGGTTTACAGAAAAAGTGAGAGTCTGGGCCATGTGGGTAAAAAGTGGTTTAAGGCTCAAAGCCCCTTTTCGATGTTGAAGACTTTTATGAGTCAGTTTTTTAAATAATATTATATTAATAACCAATGCATTATTCATTCGCGTCCTGGGCTCGACTCAGAAGCAGGGTTGTCTGCAGAGAAATCTAGGCAGGGAGGAGAGAGGTCCTTTCAGCAGCAGGGACCGTCCACTCATGTTATCCTCTGCCACCAGGGCGGTGGGCTGAGTGCCAGATCTGAGGAGTGCATGGTCTTCCACAGCTTCTCCCAGACTCCCATCGCCTGCTGAGAGAGGATGGACAGGGCTCCTCCCATCGACTGCTGATGCTGAGAGAGGATGGACCCCTCCAATCGCCTGCTGAGAGTGGACAGGGCTCAGGGCTCCTCCCATCGCCTGCTGAGAGAGGACAGGGCTCCTCCCATCGCCTGCTGAGAGAGGATGGACAGAGCCCCTCCCATTGCCTGCTGAGAGAGAGAAAGGATGGACAGGGCTCCTATCATCGCCTGCTGAGCGAGGATGGACAGGGCCCCTCTCATCGGCTGCTGGAGAGGATGGACAGGGCCAAATGCTGTGTGTGCCCCCCCAATGCCTGCTGGAGAGGATAGACAGGGCCCCTCACAGAGAGGATGGACAGTGCCCCTCCCATTGCCTGCTGGAGAGGATGGACAGGGCCAAATGCTGTGTGTGATCCTTCCCCCCCCCCCGGCCATGCCTGCTGGAGGGGATGGACAGGGCCAAATGCTGTGTGTGCCACCCCACAAACTCCCATCACCTGCTGGGAGAGGATGGACAGGGCCCCTCCCATTGCCTGCTGAGAGAGGATGGACAGGGCTCCTCCCATCGCCTGCTGATGCTGAGAGAGGATGGACCCCTCCCATCGCCTGCTGAGAGAGGACAGGGCTTCTCCCATCGCCTGCTGAGAAAGGATGGACAGAGCCCCTTCCATCGCCTGCTGAGAGAGGGTGGACAGGGCCAAATGCTGTGTGTGTCACCCCACCCCCACATAATCCTGGCGCACAGTGCAAAGGATTTTTAATTTCATCCTGGATTTTCCCATGAGCCCTTTTAATGTTTTTTTAACTTGGCCTTCAGGATAGGGTTGTGGCTGAAGATATGATTTTTCCTATTTATGAACCAATTGCCTGTTTTTGTATTTGTTTGTCTATGTAGGAATCGGTTGCACATACATGAGTTTTTTAGCTGCGTGGCATGCAGGAAGGATTTGTTTTCCAGTCACTAGATGGTCCCACCAAGGCCACTCTCCCAGACAGAAACCGCCACACAAGAACACCACAGACCAAGCTTCCAAAGGATCAACACATCGCAGCGACCAAACTAAGGGGCACATTTATACCCCATTTGCGCTGAATTTGTGTCATTTGTTTACGCAAATTCAGCGCAAAATGAACTCCATATTTATATTTCAACGTTAGACCTGTCTTACGTAAAAATATTGGAGTTTGCACCATTTTTTAGATGTGTGAACCTACCTTATGTCAATAAGATGCAAGGTAGGCATTCCCATCTAAAAAATGCTGCTAACCCCATATGTATCCCCTCACGCTTAAATGATGGTCAGCCCAGGTGTTAAGGGACCTGTGGACCCATTTCCATGCTTAAACACCATGGAACGGGTCCACAGGTGCCCTCCCCAAATCCCAAGAACAACCCCACCCACACCAAAGGGACACCAGAGGATGGGGGACCCCATCCCAGGCAAGTAGGATAAGTATAGGTAAGTATTTTTTAATTAAAGTGCAATCGGGGGCCCAACTTGGGGCCACCTTCATAGCACAGGGTGCAATGGCCATGCCTAGGGGACAGTGGTCCCCTGTGTTGGCCATTGGGGTGGTGGGCATGACTCCTGTTTTTTCTAAGACAGGAGTCATGTGGTATGGATGGTTTTGCATCAGAAAATGACGCTAGGTTCGTTAGAGTAATCTTTTTTCACTCTAACCAACATAACGTCAAGTTTGGTGCAAAACTCCCTTCTCTCAAACCCGCCAGCCCCACCCGGCTAACGTCATTTTTTTTAATGCTAGCCCACCCTTTGCACCGGCTTGCGGCATTCCATAAGTATGGCACCCGGCTGCTGCTCATGAATGGTGCAAGCCGGTGCAAAACTTTTTGGTGCAGAACTGCGTTAGTGCAGTTTTGTGCCAAAAAGTATAAATGTATTCCTCACTGTAGCACCCAGCGGAAGAGGAAGGGGGCAAAATTGATCAATTTCTACTAGGATATACCATTGTAGCCCTCGTTCCAAACACTGGTGCGCGCTCAGGCTGCGTAGCACCAGGAATGCACCTTTGCACCACTCTGCAAAGGTGTGTGTGTGATGTCTAGCATAGGTTATCGTCTGGGAATATATCCTTCCAAAACAAACTCCGATGTTCAGACATTCTTTAAAACTACAGGGCACCACACAAGCAAAATGTCAAATGTCTGGAAAAAAAGCTTTTTGTCCTGCTTTGCACCTGCCTCAAGGAGGCGTAGGTTTTTCCAGCAAAGCCCTGTCTTCCACTGTTAATAGAAAAATATTTATGTCAAAAACCATGGGTGCTAGCATAGGAATTTCCATCTACCCACTGGAACACCCCTTAGTACCCTATTAATGCAAAGTACTAAAAAGTGCTATTTGTATTATTTTTAGCCAACTCTACAGGGCAAAAACTTTTGCACTGAAAAGTAGTTTGCCCAGACTTTGTCCCTGTTTATTTCACCTTTTTGACTTTGAACCTGCACAGAGGCTTGGTAGAGTAACCCCCAGCTATCATTCTACAGGAGTCGATCATACCAACCTTGGGAGGCGGGTGGGAGAAAGGGCGAGGAGCAGGGAGAGGAGATGAAGGAAATGTAGAAGATATCTACAACACAACTTCTTTCCCATACAAATATCTACTTCATCACACAATCCTTGAGCCACCTTGGCACACCTTTGCTACTTACAGTCAGATACTTTCCACTAGTTGTCCTTCGGGCCTGCACTTGAGCAGATTGGTTGCGGATCACGTCCAGGAAAGCAAAGCATTGCACAAGTCCATCAGTGTTCTGTGTGCATCCATCCTGTGTGACAACATTACGCAAGTTATTCTTAAGGGCTGCAGAAACAACCTCTCCTCTTCCTTGCCTGCATCTGGCATCCACCTACATGGTTTGCCCAAAGTGTGAGGACATCGTATCTCCTTTTGTACAAACTTTGATGCTACTTCAGATAGTTTCTAGATCTCTCTCTTTGAACCCACAGGGTCACCTTATTTCAACCAACTGGCTGACCACTTCCTACCTAGACATCTTCTCTGGAGGGACAAGGAAGCCGTAGGAGACAAGGGGTGGTGAGACAATATCATGCCTCCAACTGACCCCTCTGCTTAATTCCTTCTCACACAAGCAAGTGGGATGCATACTTTAAAGGTTCTGTTCACTTTCTCAACCAACCCACTGGCCTGAGGACAATACAAAACAAGGAAGGTGTCTCTCCGGAAATGAACTATGACACTGGTGGTGCCCAGCTCCCCGAGGCATGACCAGGTCCTGAGGACCACATCCCAGGGCCCGAAGGAAATTGTTAAGAGGAACTAGCATGGGGCCCCTCTACTGTAGGAGGCTGGCCTGGCTTGTAGTGGGTACCTAGGGGTACTTACACCTTGCACCAGGTCCAGGTATCCCTTATTAGTGTAGAGGGGTGTCTAGCAGCCTAGGCTGATAGAAAAGGTAGCTTAGCAGAGCAGCTTAGGCTGAACTAGGAGACGTGTGAAGCTCCTACTATACCACTGGTGTCATATGCAAAATATCATAAGAAAACACAATACACAGATATACTAAAAGTAAAGGTACTTTATTTTTATGACAATATGCCAAAAGTATCTCAGTGAGTACCTTCAGTATGAGGATAGCAAATATACACAAGATATATGTACACAATACCAAAAATATGCAGTAATAGCAATAGAAAACAGTGCAAACAATGTATAGTCACAATAGATTGCAATGAGGGCACATAGGGATAGGGGCAACACAAACCATATACTCTAGAAGTGGAATGCAAACCACGAATGGACCCCAAACCTATGTGACCTTGTAGAGGGTCGCTGGGACTGTAAGAAAACAGTGAAGGTTAGAAAAATAGCCCACCCCAAGACCCTGAAAAGTGGGTGCAAAGTGCACCTAAGTTCCCCAAAGAGCACAGAAGTCGTGATAGGGGAATTCTGCAAGGAAGACCAACACCAGCAATACATAAAAAATGGATTTCCTGACGAGAGTACCTGTGGAACAAGGGGACCAAGTCCAAGAGTCACGATCAAGTCGGGAGTGGGCAGATGCCCAGGAAATGCCAGCTGTGGGTGCAAAGAAGCTGCCACCAGATGGTAGAAGCTGTGGATTCTGCAAGAACGCAAGGGCTAGAGACTTCCCCTTTGGAGGATGGATGTCCCACGTCGTGAAGAAGCTTGCAGAGGTATTTCCGTGCAGAAAGACAGCAAACAAGCCTTGCTAGCTGCAAGGATTGCGGTTAGGGTTTTTGGATGCTGCTGTGGCCCAGGAGGGACCAGGATGTCGCCAATTGCGTGAGGAGACAGAAGGGGCGTCCAGCAAGACAAAGAGCCCACTCAGAAGCAAGCAGCACCCGCAGAAGTGCCAGAACAGGCACTACAAAGTGGAGTGAACCGGGGCTCACCCGAAGTCAAAAAGGAAGGTCCCACTACGCCAGAGGACAACTCAGGAGGTCGTGCACTGCAGGTTAGAGTGTCGGGGACCCAGGCTTGGCTGTGCACAAAGGAAATCCTGGAAGAGTGCACAGGAGCCGGAGCAGCTGCAAATCATGCGGTACCCAGCAATGCAGTCTAGTGTGGGGAGGCAAGGACTTACCTCCACCAAACTTGGACTGAAGAGTCACTGGACTGTAGGAGTCACTTGGACAGAGTTGATGAGTTCAAGGGACCTCGCTCGTCGTGCTGAGAGGACACCCAGAGGACCGGTGATGCAGTTCTTTGGTGCCTGCGGTTGCAGGGGGAAGATTCCGTCGACCCACAGGAGATTTCTTCGGAGCTTCTAGTGCAGAGGGGAGGCAGACTACCCCCACAGCATGCACCACCAGGAAAACAGTCGAGAAGGCGGCCGGATCAGCGTTACAAGGTCGCAGTAGTCGTCTTTGCTACTTTGTTGCAGTTTTGCAGGCTTCCAGAGCAGTCAGCGGTCGATTCCTTGGCAGAAGGTGAAGAGAGAGATGCAGAGGAACTCTGATGAGCTCTTGCATTCGTTATCAAAGGAATTCCCCAAAGCAGAGACCCTAAATAGCCAGAAAAGGAGGTTTGGCTACTTAGGAGAGAGGATAGGCTAGCAACACCTGAAGGAGTCTCTGACGTCACCTGCTGGCACTGGCCACTCAGAGCAGTCCAGTGTGCCAGCAGCACCTCTGTTTCCAAGATGGCAGAGGTCTGGAGCCCACTGGAGGAGCTCTGGGCACCTCCCAGGGGAGGTGCAGGTCAGGGGAGTGGTCACTCCTCTTTCCTTTGTCCAGTTTCGCGGCAGAGCAGGACTGGGGGATCCCTGAACCGGTGTAGACTGGCTTATGCAGAAATGGGCACCATTTGTGCCCATGAAAGCATTTCCAGAGGCTGGGGGAGGCTACTCTTTCCCAGCCCTAACACCTTTTTCCAAAGGGAGAGGGTGTAACACCCTCTCTCTGAGGAAGTCCTTTGTTCTGCCTTCCTGGGCCAAGCCTGGCTGGACCCCAGGAGGGCAGAAACCTGTCTGAGGGGTTGGCAGCAGCAGCAGCTGCAGTGAAACCTCGGGAAAGGTAGTTTGGCAGTACCCGGGTCTGAGCTAGAGATTCGGGGAATCATGGAATTGTCTCCCCAATGCCAGAATGGCATTTGGGTGACAATTCCATGATCTTAGACATGTTACATGGCCATGTTCGGAGTTACCATTGTGACTCTATACATATGTCGTGACATATGTATAGAGCGCGCGTGTAATGGTGTCCCCGCACTCACAAAGTCCGGGGAATTTGCCCTGAACAATGTGGGGGCACCTTGGCTAGTGTCAGGGTGCCCACACACTAAGTAACTTAGCACCCAACATTTATCAGGTAAAGGTTAGACATATAGGTGACTTATAAGTTACTTAAGTGCAGTGGTAAATGGCTGTGAAATAACGTGGACGTTATTTCACTCAGGCTGCAGTGGCAGGCCTGTGTAAGAATTGTCAGAGCTCCCTATGGGTGGCAAAAGAAATGCTGCAGCCCATAGGGATCTCCTGGAACCCCAATACCCTGGGTACCTCAGTACCATATACTAGGGAATTATAAGGGTGTTCCAGTAAGCCAATGTAAATTGGTAAAAATGGTCACTAGCCTGTTAGTGACAATTTGGAAAGAAATGAGAGAGCATAACCACTGAGGTTCTGATTAGCAGAGCCTCAGTGAGACAGTTAGTCACTACACAGGTAACACATTCAGGCACACTTATGAGCACTGGGGCCCTGGCTGGCAGGGTCCCAGTGACACATACAACTAAAACAACATATATACAGTGAAATATGGGGGTAACATGCCAGGCAAGATGGTACTTTCCTACATCTACTTACAGCCTTATTTACAGTGAACCTTACTGTAAATGTATTTAAATTGATGGTAATCCCCACTGCAGTGCCATAATTGTAGGAATCTAGCAATTTGCAGAAATACAAGTGCATTTTGTTCACCCAAAAACTGTTATTTGCATTTGCCAAGTGAGAAACTTGAATAGTCTGGCATTAAAAGAAACTTATCATGTCAACGTGTAATTATGAAAAAATATTTTGGACCCAGGTTTCTAGAGTTCTTTTTTAGTTTTTGGGTGCTCTTGTACAAATGAGATTTAAAATACCTTTAAAGCAGCGGATGTCGAAAGCATGCGTGCTATGTTGGTTGTAACTGCAGTGGAAGAAATGCCAGGAATCGCAGCAGAAGCCTGTCCTGTTCCCAAAGCGCACCTTCCCTCCTGAAGACAAGCGGCTCCTTCTCAAGGGGAGAGCAGCTGGACCGGGGCTGAAAACAGTGAAATAAACAGAGGCTGCCCCAGTGCCCACAAAGCAGAAGACGAAGCGAGTGGCAAGGTTATTCCCTTGGAGCAGGGGAATCGGGCCAGGGAAGGCTGTTCCGCTCTCCATGGAGCCGAAGGACAGGACAGGACAGTGCGTTTTATCCACTGAGCAGAAAGTGGGCAAAGGAGAGACCGCGTTCATCTCTATAGAGTGGAAGGACGGTATCGGCTGCGTTATTCATTATAGAACAGGGAAAGGGGGAACCAAGACATTCTGAATCATTAGCTAAGGAAAAGGGGATGTATGGGTTCGGGTCCGCCGGCTCCTGAAATCTGGGAAGGTGGTGATTTTAGCACCACAAGCCCCTTCTTGATGTTATGTTCAGGGGGAAAAACAGATGGTTTCTCCTCTCGCACTTTTTTCCCATATTTTTTTTTTTTAAATAGATGCATTTTAGGTAATATCTTAGTCTCCTCCATGGGAATCCACAAACTCCGAATACCTTTACATTCCCCAGAATCTTGGTTAAAAAAGGACGCAAATTTGGCATGGGCAGCTTATGTGGACTAAGGCCCGTATTTATACTTATTTTTGCGCCGCATTTGCGTCGTTTTTTGACGCAAAAACGGCGCAAACTTGCAAAATGCCATTGTATTTTGTAGGTTAATGCGGCGCTAAAAAAAGTATAAATACTGAAAGGTTTTGAGGGCCTAAGCGCGAACTACCCAAACTACCCAAAAAAGGGCTCAGCCCTAGAGGTGGGCTCGGGAGGGGGGCAGCAGCTAAGGCGTTAATAATTCAATATATATTAAAATCACTATTACCTCCTATAAAAACCATCCTTATAATTTTGGGGGCCCGGAATAGTCTGAATTCTCATAGTTGTAGGGGTGTGAGGGTTAGTAGCTGTGTTGTTAACATCACTGGCAGCACTAGCCGGGGCAATGTGTGGTGCAGACTGCAGTGGCCTCCTGACCAGGGCCCTGGCACTCATGGTTTTACAAATTAAGCACTGTCTGTACTCCTGTAGCCAGTGGACATTGTGTGGTGTCTTCCTAAATGGACAGTGTGGACTGTAAAGTCATCATGGGAGGGGATGAGGGCCGTTGTGGCCTGTGAAACCGGGCTTGATGCGTGGTCTTCCATGGGGGGTCTTTGGAGCCCTCCGGGGGGCTGATGAGGGTCAAGCTAGGAGACTCCTGGACTGGGATATAGGGCAGGACGAGGTAACTTACAATAATGAGGAGAAAGGAGTGGAGCCGGTGGCTACTGGAGTCTGAACACAGTCCTCAAAGAAGTAATTGATCATCTGCTCGGACTAACCCTCCCTCCCCCAGAACAGAATCTCCCAAGCCCAGCTCAGCCGCATCCAAGAGGAACTGAGATATCCCAAACTAAAATGGCCGCTTATGCATTGCATATCTGTTTTTGGGGTTTTAGTTTGTGCCCTTCTACTGGTAGTACACACTTACACATATAAACCCAAACACAACCACGTGTGGTAAAGTTAAAAGCTCTTTGATGTGGGCCTACAAGGAAACATTTTGGGATGAGTGGGATCTCGAATCAATCTCACTACTGATAACTACCCGGGCTTCATTCATTCGCATCGTTCTTTGCACACTATGCCACTCTCACTGGTGTAACGAAACTTGAGGGGGCCCCCTGCAAAGTAAATGAAGGGGGCCTCAGGACGCAGGCAGGTGCTTTTAGGGCAGGGGTCCGTGCACAGTTTACTGTGCCGAGGGGGATCTCTTGGAGCTTCGGGGTCCCCCGCACCACAGTGGTTTAGGGTCTATTGTTACACATGTGGTCTATCTAGACCGATACCAGCCAATAAAAACCAGTCTTGGTCATGCTCCAATAGGAAGAGTCCAGCCCAAACTGCCAGGTTCCCTCCATAGGGGACCATAAGGCGCCCCAAAGCGGGTCAGCCTATTTGAGCCTCATCTTTGAGGCTCTGCTCATTGGGGTGCACCGGGGACCCTACAAGTGCTGTCAACCCCTCCTCCATCACGCTGGTGGGCCACGTGGGAGGGAGACACGAGGAAGGGAAAGAAGCCTGGCTGGCCAGTGGCTTTGGAGAAGAGCCGGACAGTCCCTCCTCACCTGGCCCGCACAGCCATTTGTGGAATTCACCCTGTTTCTTTAAATACAAGTTATCTGGCCTTCTCGTCTTGTTCCAGCCCCTGATAGGGCCTCCCTTGGAGGGCAGCAGGAGATTAGAAATGTGCTTTTTTATATTCATTCTGCATGCACGATTGTGAACCTGGGAAGGGAATAATGCCACAATTGTGTATTTCAGCCCACCAGCAGCTACTTACGGGCCTCATTTCCAGCCGGCGCCATTTACATGGAATTGGTGAACTGATGGTCTTCACCGCCGGAGATCGGCGCAGTGTCAGCGGAAGCGAGAGACGCCATTAGCATTTTAATTCACCTTTTTACATATTTCGGTACCTTCTGATTGAATTAAATAACACTTTACACAGTCAATTATTCTGTGATCTCCCGTTCGCGCGATTTGCCAGCTGTCTGCGGCGAACCTCAGTGTCTAATTACCTTGTTTGGAGGTTTTTGGCACCGACGGTGCGCTGCGTGAAATATCTGGGTTTCTTGTGTTTTTATTGCATAGTTTAGGATTTCTGTCGATTTCATAATCGAATCCCGAGTGTGTTTTGTGGCGCGAGGGTTGCTTCACAGCACTTCTTTTCTGTAGCATTTGGGCAGGGCCCCTAATCATCTGAGCTGATCAGAGGGCGTTTTGAGGACATTTAAGTGAGGCATTTGAGGACGACATTAGATGGGGTGGGGGTCAGGACTGGAACCCAGTGTGTGCTGCACACGGACCAATATCACAACTTTACTGACAAGATGCGTGAAACCTGCGGTAGCAAAGTCTGGTATTCAATCAATCAGTCAATCAGTGTTTATAAAGCGCAGCTACTCACTCGTTAGGGTCTCAAGGCGCTGTGGGGGTGGGGGAGTGTAGCAAGTACCTGAGGTGGATTAAAAAAGCCATGTTTTAGCAAAGCTGCAAAGCAAGTGACCTCTAAAATCTATGTCCCCTGCATTAAAGGTAACCTGTGAGTTAAAATGTCTGTGACTCGCAATGAGCACTTTGTGCCTCAGGAGGTGAGAAGGGCAGCCGCCCTTCCTTGGAGTTGTCATTGGTTTGTGACCTCAAATGTGGTTACAAAGCATGCATTGGATACTGAACCCCCAAACCTAGTGGCGCCTATTGCCAGACTTGAGAAGGTACACCAGACACCGCTTCTCCTCTGTGTATTTGGGCTGGGCCCGGGTTTTGGGGAGCGCCCAGCGGTTTAGGGGACTGCTGGGAGGTCACCCAATGCCCTCTGCACTATGCAGATTTTAGTAATTGAGGGTAGCCCCTGGGCAGTGGCTGCATTAAAGACCAGCTGCCATTCTGTGACTGTGGACGCAGGAATGGCGGTCTGTACTGTTGAGCGGAGGTAAATCAAGACATGCACACTGCTTAGAGTGTTTAACCGCGCGGTCGAGTGTGGCCTTGCCTCCTAGCGCGTTGCCCTGAAACCAGTGCTTTGCTCACCAACCATGCGCCTCGACCACGCCTCTTTATTCTTACTTATGGGTCTACCCCTGACCTCGGGGAGACCAAGTATGAGCAACAAGTGTGGGGGTGTTTACATTTATTCGGGCGTGTGCGAGGAGTTCTCTCTCGTGCCCCCCTGACATTTGGTGTCGCCCGGTGACCAGTTATCTCACTGTCATTCCTCCTAAAAATCAAAACGAAGAACATTAACATTATACAGTGTCAGATTATCCATCCGGTACGTGGTTGCACAGCCGTGTGGATGGAATGGGGTTGTTATACCTGGTGGTTCCCGAACTTCCTCGATCGGGCTCAGGATCAGAGTTGCAACAAGGGGGCCCCCCTTGACTCTCAGGTAATTCGTCGGGGCTTGGGTCGCAATCAGGGTAGTCCTCTGGTAGCAAGACTGAGTCACCTCCAGCGGGAGGGGAAACCTTCCTTGGAGGGTGGTCCTTTGGGGAACAAAATCTCTTGGATAGCGACACGTTGCGGGTTATAACATCCGCCCCTCGCTGGGCCACCACAGCTGACCCATTTCAATGAATGATAGTACATGGAGCAGTGCCAAACGGCATGCGGAACTTGCTGCCTGCCGAAACTTCCTTTAACAATACCTTGTCTCCAACTGCAAGGTCAGACAGCACCGCTCGTCTCTTCCGGCTGGCACGTCGGTTGGTGGCTGAACGCCGTTCCTGAACCTGGTGTGAGTCTATGGGCGGAGGCTTCCATGAGGAGTGATGCAGAATGGAGTCAACTGAAGCACGCCCAAACACGATGTGCCCCGGCGCTAGGTTGGTTGTTCAATGAGGTGTCTGACGGTAGTTTCGCAAGAATGAATAGATGGCATAGTCGCAAGCTTGACCACTGGCGTGAGCGATGCAAATTACTTTGTTCAAAGTCCTCATAAGCCTCTCAACCTCGCCATTGGCTTGAGGTCACCTTGGTGTGATGCGGCGATGTCGGGTACCAGCACTGTTCAGATACTCCAACAGTTCCCGAATCTGGAATGGTGGCCCGTTGTCGGTCTTGACTTCAAATATCAGGCCATGGGTAGCCATGGCCTTTTCCAGGCCGGATATGACCACCTCCGCTGTGAGACCCGGAATGATTTCCACTTCTGGGTACTTGGAGAAGTCATCGATGAGGACCATGGTGTGGCGGCCATCAGGGAGACTCCCAAAATCCAGGCTTGTGGATGCCCACGTTTTTTCGGGACTAGGCTCGGTCTCCACTGGGACGGGCCGTCTGGGCTCTCCAGAGGCTTGTCACCATACACAGGACTTTACCACACTCTCCATCTGTTCATCGATGAGGGGAAACCAGACCTTTGACCTTAGTCGGTTTTTGGTCTTGACGATGCCTTGGTGACCGTTGTGAGCGAGCTGCACTATCCTGGCGGTGAGAGATGATGGTATGACAAGTCTGCACCCTCCCAGTACACACCCATCCACGTCTACGGTGAGTTCATCTCAGACGTTGTATAGGCTACCCAGCAAGCGTTGCAAGTCCGGGTTTAAAGTGGGTATCTGCTTTTTCAAAACATGCCACTGGTTGGTGTGACTGACAGTCAACACCTTTTGCAGACACTCATCACTCTCTGTAGCTTGAACAACATCACTCACCGAAAGGGGTAATGGTCTCGACCGATCTGAGACACACCGGACGTATTCCTCGGTTTCTCGTGCATCGTGCACTTCTTCGTCCAATGCTGCCCTTGGGTGTCGTGACAAATAGTCAGCTGGGTTTTCAGATCCTGGTCGGTATTCCAGTTGACATCTGTAGTCCTCCAACTGGAGCATCCATTTCTCTATTCGGGGAGGAGGCTTTGAGGCTGCGCCATTGAACAGAGGCAGCAACGGCTTATGATCCGTAGTCACTGTGAAGGGGCGTCCGTAGACATAGATGTGAAAGTGTTTACAGCCCCAATGTACAGCAATTGCTTCCCATCTTTGTTTTGTCTCAGTTAGGGACCTGCTCACATAGCGTACCGGGGACCATATTCCTTCGTCCTGCTCTTGTAAAAGCACGGCTCCTAGGCCCTTCAGCCCGGCATCAATCACGACTTTGGTGTTCCTCCGTGGGTCAAAAAATCTCAGTGTAGTGTCACACGACTGTGCTTCTTTGATGGCCTCAAATGAGGCTTATTCCACAGGTCCCCAGACCCACGATTCGGATGTCTTAGTCAGTTTTTGGAGGGGCTGGGTGAGGGTAGACAGGTCCTTAATGAATCGGCCACAGTAATTGACCATGCCTAAAAAGCTTCGGACCTCTGTCATGCACGTTGGTGGAGGTGCACTTTTGATGTCACTTACTTTGGTTGGGTCTGGCGCCACCCCGTTGGCCGAGAACACATATCCCAAGAATTGTATCCTGTTCTTTAAGAACTCGCACTTCCTGCGGTGTAAGGTTAGTCCAGATTCTTGTATCCTGCTGAGCACGTTTTGGAGGCGGGAGTGGTGTTATGTAATGGTGGGCGCGTGGATGAGAATGTCGTCACTGACATTTAATGTTCCTGGGAGATCACCTAACAGTTCCTGTATCACATTCTGAAAATCTCTGCGGCACTGGATATTCCGAAGTTTAAATGCCGGTACCTCCTCAGTCCGACATGGGTGGAGAAGGTTGTGATGTAACGCAACTCTTCGGCTAACACCAGCTGATGGTAGCCGGACCGGAGGTCTAATTTTTAAAACCAACGGGATCCACTGAGCTCACCTAGGATGTCATCGATCGTGGGTGTCAAATGTCTTTCCCGTTTGATGGCCATGTTCGGGAGTGGCATGTCCACACATCTGCGGACCTCCCCGGGTTGCTTGGGTTTGCGGGCCACTACAATTGGGGAAACCCAGGGTGTCGGTCCTGACCATTTCGATGATGCCCGCCTTCTCCAGGTGATCCAACTCTTTCTCTACCTGCGGCCGGAGATGAAACGCAATGCGTCGATGGCGAAGGGCGACGGGTTGCACAGTCTTGTCTATGTGTAACTTCACTTCCCTGCCTCGTAAACACTCGATTCCTTCGAATACTCCTGTGTACTTTGCCAACAATTCAGTCATTGACTCCTGGTGGATGCTGAAAGCGAATGTGACTACTCCCAGGTCTTCTGCCGCCTTGCAACCTAACAGCATTCCTCGGTCACATATATTTTGGCTGGGATTGTTCATGACCCATGGGTGATCATAGTTTGGAACATGCCTTTCAGTACGAGTGGTCTGTCCATAGGCATAGACTTTTACTTTGGCCTTGGTTAACGTTGGAGTTGGCACCATCTTGCGGTGTTCCTCCGCTGCGAGGATGTTGATTGACGCACCAGTATCGACCACAGCCACAGTTGTGTGTGTGCCAATGTGGACCTGGCACTTTGGTAGTTGTTTTTGTAGGGAGGTGGTGTTCCCAACGGCGAACAGAGTGTGAACTACATGCACCTCGGCTTCGTCGTCGTCCATGTCGCTTCCTCGCTCCAACTTGCTTGATGCCATGTTGACGGGAATGTTTCTCGCACTGGTCCTCCTTGATCTGCACACTTTCGCAAAATGATGTAGTTTTCCGCAGCTGGAGCATGTTTTGCCTCTTGCTGGGCACTCAAACGGCCTGTGCGAGGGTCCGCCACAATATCCACACTGTTTGGCTGGTGGTTTGTTCGGATGGTATCTTGTTTTGTTGGCAGACGGCGTTACCGTATTGACGGCTTCTTCTTTTATGGGTCTCTGTAGGGCTGCTTCCATGTGAGATGCACGGGCCTTCGACAGTTCTTTAGTGCGACCCATTTGTAAGATGTCGGGCAGGGTCCTTCCGGATTCTTCGAGGATGCGTTCTCTTAGTTGCAGTGATGCGCATCCTTGGATGATTTGTCCTCTTATTTCCTCCGTCTCGTCTGTGAACCTGCAGGTGCAGGCCAGATCTCTTAGTCTCAAATGGAATGAGTCTAACGACTCTTCCGCTTGTTGCCTAGCCTGCCTGAAGATGAAGCGTTCGTAATCGGTATTGGCCATTGGCTCAAAATGCCTCTTCAAGGCGGCAATGAGAGTCATGTGTGTCTTCGGCGTATCCTCAACGAGGTTCTTGGAGATCTTATGGACGTCTTTTCCCCCTAAATGCAGGAGCATGGCGCATTTTTGATCGTCGTCAACCTTGGTTGTTTCGAAAAACAGGAGCACTCTATCCACCCACTCTCTCCATTTTGGGGCTTGTGCCGAAGGTTCTCCTTCCATGATGAACGGCTCCACTGGTGGTTTGACAGGCATGTTAGTGAGCTTAGGCGGAGTAGGACAGCGCGTTGAGGAACACACTCACCAAGGTGTGTGATTAGGCTGTGACAGTGTTTCCAGTGTGCCTCACTGTGCAAGAGGCTGGCAGGACAGCACAGTTGAAATTCACACTCACCAGGGTGTGTGATCAGGCTTTATCGGTATTTTCAGTGTGCATTACTGTTTAGGATGTTGGGGCACTTTCCTCTCAGGGCCAGAACAGGAACAGAGCTCTTGGGTTGCAGGATCAGCGGAGTAGGATATTCCTGCACCCAGCAGGTACACGTGGAAGGGTAGACAGTGTCTGGAATCGGGCTTTAGAGGGGCATGGGCGGGGTCTCCAGCCTGGGCTTTGTCGGGAGCAAGACGCTGCAGAGAAGACGTGCTTGTGGTGTTGGTCACGCAGCGTAGAAATGTTCTGCTGGCAATCCTTATTATTGTGGCAGCATGCGCACAGCACAGGCGCCGCCTGTTAAAGCGCCCGCCGCGGGGAAGGAGGCAGCGCTCACGTGGCACGAGCACCACGTGTAAGGCGGCCGCCGCGGAGTGAGGAGGCACGGTGGGTTGCTCCGGCCTCATCGCCATAATGTACTGTTGAGCGGTGGTAAATCAAGACACGCACACTGTTGGGGGCGTTTAACCGTGCGGTCGGTGCGGCCTTGGCTCCTAGCGCATTGCCCTGAAACCAGTGCTTCGCTCACCAGCCATGCGCCTCTACCTCAACCACGCCTCTGACTGGCCTTCTTATGTGCTGTCATTCATTGTAGCACAAACGTATTCTTGGCGAACAAACCAGCCACCCTGCAAAAAAAACATAGGGACATATTTTAAAGCCCCTTGCCCCAGCTAACAACACATTAGCGTCATTCTTTTGATGCTAATGTGGCGTTAGAAGGCGAAAAACGCTATGCCAGATTTACAAAGTGGTGCAGTGCATGCATTGCGCTAGTTTGTAACCCTTTGCGTTACATCATGCATGCGCCAGGGATTTCTTTGCGTAATTTTTTTCAGCACTTTTAATGCCTGCTCAGAGCAGTTGTTAAAAGGAGGCTCCCATTGTTTACAAGGGGCCTTAATGGGCTTTGCAGGATTAGTGTCAAAATGTTTGATGCTAATCCTGCAAAGCTCCGAACTAGCGTCAACAATTCTGACACTAGTTCCCTAACTGTATCTTAGATTCAGCGTACACATTGAGGCGTTACGGGGACGCTAAGGGGCGCAAAAGAAGTGGAGCTTCACTGGGTGCAACCCCACTTTTCCTAAATCTGGCACAGAGTGACTGCTTTGCACCCTGAGAGAGATACACTGGGCCTGAAGTGTCACAGAGAGTTATGGGCACTGAATTGTGTAGTACGACAATCTAATGCGCTTAATGTAAAATAAATTAACAGAAATACAGTTTGGTCAAAAATAATATAACCCAACCCACAAAAGAACAATCAAAATAATATGAATTTACTAAATAGGCTTTCAAAGGCTGAGGGCCACCCCTGAGTGAAGTCTGATTAGGGATCTGCTTAGAATTGAAACAAAGAAAGTAAAGTTACAGGGACCATGGTTGGGGCACTATGTAAGGCAAATAAGGTCCCAGGGGAGGAGGAAACTAAATTAAAAATGGGTTTAATGGGGTGTCTGGAGGATTCCCCTGGAACCCCAAAGAAAAAAGCAAACAGGGAGAGGGGAACGAGGAGAAAGAGGAGGGAAGAAAGGCACATAAGGCAATTTAAATAAAGAGTGAAAGGTCCCCCAGAACATGAAATAGAACATGAAAGGGGCTGGGCCGGAATGGGATCACAGTTAGGCCCCGGCACTCCCAAAAAGTGGCCCACGTTCCCTGATCAGCACTTTCATAGCTCACCATCTGGTTAGGCTCAATAGAATCTGACCGGCTAAATTTGAGTTTTTTTTTGTACTTTTGTATAGCGTGAACTCGGTCCAAAGGCACTGGAGCAATGCATATGAGTGCCAGTCACATTACTCAAGATCAAATTAATTTAGATTTTAGATATGGCGATTAAGTGATTTGCCCAGAATTACAGTATGTTGAGCTGATGTAGGGACTCAAACCTAGTTCCAATGCCCGCGCCTCTATGGTGCAAGGATGCCTGCATTGGCGCAGGCAGCTTAATTTAGCACCAGTGCAGGGGGGAAACGCAGGGCTGCACCCAAAAGTGGCACAACCCGGGGCTGCTATGTTTGGCGCAGCACCTCGCTGCACCATTTTGGCTTAAATCAAGGCCTTAGTGCCTGCATGATCTCTATTGGCTGCACGCGTATTTGCAGCCCATTCTGTAATACCAAGTGCCCCGGCACAAAAAATATATGTTGCTCCCCGTGGATATTTTCAATTCACCTCCAGGTATAAATGCTCATCAGGTGAAGAGTATGATTGCCAGAGAGAGCATCGACCTGCAAAATCTGTATCTAAGACATTTCATTTTAAAGACTATATCACAATGTAAGGGAGCTAGAGCTTTTAATTGAGAGAATCTATAAAGTTAAATGTTTGCAGTTTTATGAGGGGTTGGAAGGGAGGTGGCCAAAATGTCCCCTACTTTCACTCAAAGAATCAACCCAAACCCCTTTAACTACTATGAACTATGAAATATTAAATTATTCTTACCTTTATTACATATTTAATAGTCAGGTATTATAGTTGATACCTGATTATTAATGCACTTCCCCACCCACTAACCACATAACCTTTACATCCCACTCCTAATACCTTATTTACACATACATACACACATGTGTGTGGCTGTGTAAAATATATATGTATCTCTGTGTAAATAGGTTTTCTTTAACACTTCAATTAATACTAAATTATATATTTAATTCAAATCTAGTAAAATATGTTTACAAATACAAAATGCATTTTTTTAAATACCAAAACCTATGGATGCTTACATATACTATTGTGCTTGGAGAAGGCATGCATGATAAATACATGCGTGGTAAAGATGTCTTGTTAAGGCAATTGTGTGGTATAGACATGCATGGTGAAGGCATATGCATGGTGAAGACTGCATGGTAAAGGATGTTTCTCCCATCTCTTAGTCAGACCATTTTGTAACATCAAATCTTGTGACATCATCCTGGGTCTCAAACACTCTGGGCCTGAATACGAGTTTGCCGATCTTCAGATCACCAAACTCGCTGTGGCGGTCAGACGGCCACACCCCTGGCGGTCCAACTGCCAGATTATGATCCTGCCAGTTGGACCTCCAGTAGACCACTACCACCGCCAGGATCATTGATCCCAACAGGGTGGTGACGGTCAAAGTCAGGGTCAACCACGGTGCTGATCACAACTTTGTTTTCTGCTTTGGAAAGTCTGGTGGATAGTCAGTGCTTGAGGCCACATGGGGGCCTCTGAACTGCCCGTGACCATGACATGGGCAGTGCAGGGGTCCCCCTGCCAGCGCCCTCAGAATGCACTATGGCTTAAGGGATCAGAGGCCAATGCCGCAGCACTGTTTCCACTGGGCTGACTGGCGGAGACATCAGAATACGACGGGGGTGAGGCTGCCGGCTTGATAGCGGGCTCATCCCTGCGGCTTTGGCAGTCCGACGTTCAGAATGTCAAAGTCATAATCGGACCTTCAGTCTAACCTAAATATAGCTGTCAATTTTTGTGAGTAACATAATATGTCTTTTACATCTGTCAGTCAGTCACACCTGTTAATGTCCTGTGAGTGAGGCTTCACCTCTGTGTACTTTGTGTCTAGTGACTAAGGCTACCCTGGGGATCAAAGACCCAGCCTAACCCAAATTAATCTATTGAAGGCATTGTTGGGGTTACAGCACAAGGCTTTCTCCATCTCATACTTTAACCTTCCTGTAAAAGTCAGTTCTTTTGAGTGACCACACCCTTGCAAGTGTACACCTGTCATATACTCCAGTTCATGTGAGAACTAGAATGCTTGCATGTCTCCACCTGTTAGGCAATTCTTATGAGTGAGAACACTAAAGCATGCCTCGTTCTGTCAAACACTACTATAAATTTCACTTAATGAGGGTGACAGAATACTGGTCATCACCATTTTGAAGTCTAACCTACTTGTGACTTGCGCACTGTGACAGACTACATCCTGGCAGTTTCCTTCTCACAATCTAACACTCTGGTGGATGTCACTGCTTGTGAATGACAGCACCCTGCTGTCTTCATCTCTCAATCTCCACTTGTTGCATATTATGAGCAAGAGTACCATGGGATGTCTCATCTATCAGTCTAACACTTGTGAGACTGCCACATCCCCTGATTGACAGCATCCTAGTCCTCTCCATCTCTTGGGCGATACTCAGTTGACTCTTGTGAGTGACAATATCCTGTATTCCCTCTCTCTCAATCAGCCAGGTCTAGACCTTATGTGTTGTGATTTAGAGCACTCTGCCCTTTCCCTCTCTCAAATCACACTCCTGCAATCTTCACACCTTATGACTAACAGTCTGACACTCCTGTACTCTCACATCTTATGACTGACAGCATTCAGCCCTCTGCATAAGTCAGTGTGTCTCACCCCTACAGACTCATCTTATAATTAACAGTTCTGACACTCTTGTACTGTGACATGACATCATGACGTCTTGTGATTGACTTCACCCTGACCTTTCCATTTCTCAATCTGACACTCCTATTCTAACTCATCTTTTGATCGATAGCGTTCTGTAATTTCCAAATCTCAGTCTGAGACTTAAGTACTGTCCCATGTTGTGCCTGACAGAACTCAACCCTTCTCGTCTCTTAATCAATCAGTGTATTTGAAGAGCACGGCTAATCATCCGTGATGGCCTCAAGGTGTTGGGGGTAGTATACGTTCAGTCGAAGCACCCGGTCTTGAGGTTCTTGAATTGAGGCAGTGAGGGTGATTGCCTGTGATGCAGCGGAAGAGCGTTCCAGGTCTTTGCAGCGAGGCAAGAGAAGGATCTTCCTCCAGCTGAGTTCTTGTGCATCCATAAGGGGTTGTGGAGAAAACCAGTTGGGAGGTGTGAAGGAATCTGGTTGCTGTGTGGAAGGTCAGGCAGTGATTGAGGTATGCAGGCCCACTGTTGTGGAGGACCTTGTATGCATCCATGAGGAGCTTGAAGGTGATTCCTTTGTTGATCAGGAGCCAGTGAAGGTCTCGCAGATGACCGAAGATGTGGCTGCAGTAGGGGATGTCCAGGATGAGTCTGGCCGAGGCGTTCTGGATTATCTGCAGTTTCTTTTGAAGTGCTTGGGTGGTGCTGACATTGAGTGCGTTGCCATAGTCTGACTTGCTGGTGACGAGCGCCTGAGTGACAATTCTCCTGGATTAGATTGGGCTCCATTTGAAGATCTTTTGGAGCAGGCACAGTGTGTGGAAACATGAGAATGAGACATCGTTGACTTGGCGTTTTATTGACGTCAAGGAGTCAAGGATGACACAGAGGTTGTGTGCACTGTCAGTGGGTGTGTGGGGGTGTTCCGAGCACTGAAGGCCACCAGGAGTCATCCCAGGCAAAGGGTGTGAGACCCAGGATGAGGACCTTGGTCTTGTCGGAGTTGAGTTTCAGGCAGCTGTCCTTCATCCAGGCAGTGACTGCCCTCATTCTGTTGTGGAAGTTGCTTTTTGCTGTTGTAGGCTTGTTGGTGAGAGAGAGGGTCAGTTAGGTATCGCCTGCATAGGAGACGATGTTGAGTCTGTGGTTTCTGGTGATGTTAGCAAGTGGAGCCAAGTAGATGTGGAAGAGGGTGGAGCTCAAGAAGGAGCCCTGAGGAACTCCATAGATGATCTCTGTTGGTTGTAAGGTGAACGGTGGGAGCCTGAGTCTCTGGGTGTGGCCGGTGAGGAAGGAACAGATCCATTCTAGGGCTTTGCTGCGGATGCCGGTGTCATGCAGTCTAGTGCAGAGGGTGTGGTGGGAGACTTGTTGAAGGCTGCGGAGAGGTCCAGTAGGATGAGGTCTGCGGTTTTTCCTTGGTCCAGGAGGGTGAGGATGTCATCCGTTGCTGCGAGAAGTGCAGTCTCCGTGCTGTGGTTGCTTCTGAAGCCTGATTAGTAGGGGTCCAAGGTGTGGCTGGATTAGATGAATTTGGTGAATTAGGTGTTGATGGCCTTCTCGATGACTTTGGCTGTGAAGAGTGGCAGCGAGATGGTTCTGAAGTTCTTGAGGTTCATCAGGTCGGCTGAGGGTTTCTTCAGCAGTCAGTTGATTTCCACGTATTTCCAGTCTTCCAGGACGGTGGCAGGCTCGATGGAGAAGTTGATAGAGCAACATAGGTTAGGGGCAATGGTGGCTCTGGCTTGGTTGAAGATATGGTGGGGCAAAGGTCCGAGGGGGCACCAGAGTGGGTGGTTTTCATGATCTTCAAGGTGTTGTCAGTGGAGAGAGTGGTCCAGTTCTGCAGGGTTGGCTGCGAACTGGCTCCTTTGGGTGTGGTGGTTGCGGGTGGGGAGGGAGAGTCCTGGGTGGCAAAGATGTCGCAGATGTCTAACATCTTGCAGTGGAAGAAGGTGGTGACGTTGTCACAGAGGTTTTGGAAGGGGGGATGTCTATGGAGTCCATGCTGGATTTGGTGAATTCTTTGATCACAGTGAAGAGCTCTTTGCTGTTGTGTGCGCTGGTGTTGATGCGTTCTAGGATGGCTGTTTTTTAGAGGTTCTGATCAAGTGGTGGTGTGCCATGACAGCGATTTTGAAGGCTGTGTGGTTGGCCGGGGTCTTACTGCTCCTCCATCTTTGCTCGAGCCATCCTCAAGTGTGTTTGGACACTTGGAGGGTGGGGGAAAACCAGCTGGCTTTCTTTTGCGTTTGCTTGTCGGAGGCTTTCTTGAGGGGGGGGTCAGAATGTTTGCGCAGTTTGGAGATCCAGTGGTGGAGGTTGCATGCTGATACATTGGCATCTGTGGTGGCTGGCAGTGGTGCTTGATGGAGAGCAGTGGCAAGATGATCTTTGGAGACCTTGTTCCAGCTCCTTTGTGGGTGATGTGGGTTCAGAGGCGTGCAGTGGGTTTGGTGAAGGAAAAGTAGATGCAGTGGTGTTCTGTCCAGTGAAGTTTGGGGGTATGGGTGACGTGGATGCTGTTGCTAGTGGAGAAAATTGAGTCAATTGTGTGTCCCGCTGAGTGGGTTGGTGATTTGACCAGTCTTTTTTTAGTCCCAGGGTGGCAAGGTTCTCCAGTCTGGAGGATGTGTTGTGGTTGTTGTGGTTCTCCTGGTGGAAACTGAGGTCGCTGAGGAGGATGTAGTCCATTGAGGTGAGAGCCTGGTGTGTATTAAAGTTGGCTATGGATTCGCTGAAGGGGTTACAGGGTCCAGGGGGTCTGTAGATGAGGGTGCTGTGGAGGGTGGGGTTCGGGTTGGTATGAATCTAGAAATGGAGGTGCTACATGCCAGGGCAGTGGTCGTCAGAGCTAGTAGTGAGGCGGAGGGTGTTTCTGTGGACGAGGGCAATGTCTCCTCCGGGACGGTTGATGCTGTCCGTGTGTATGATTTTGTAGCTGTTGAGAATGGCGGTGGAGATGTCCAGGGCTGAGGAGGGGGTCATCCAGGTTTCTGTGAAGAAGGTGACGTCTGAAGAGATGGAGTCTAGCAGGTCCTGTATCTCTACTGCATGTTTGATGAGGGGGCGGGTGTATGAGGCTGGCCTGGCTTGTAGTGGGTACCAATGGTATTTACACCTTATACCAGGTCCAGTTATCCCTTATTAGTAGAGTGTAGTAGTGTTCTACCAGCTTAGGCTGATAGAGGTAGCTATAGCAGAGTAGCCAAAGCTGAACTAGGAGACATGCAAAGCTCATGCAATACCACTTACATCATATAGGTACTATATCATAAGAAAGACAATACTCATAGTTAAAAAGGCACTATCTCAGGGGATATACTCCCTTAGGAGGTAAGTAACATACACAAAATATACACAAATAACCAAATCAGGTAAGTAAAACAGTCAGAAAGTAGTGCAAACACTGTAAAACACAATAGGATGCAATAGGCCTAGGGGCAACACAAACCATATACTAAGAAAGGGGAATGCGAACCACAAATGCACCCCTAGGCAAGAGTAGTGTGTAGAGGGTCGCTGGGAGTGTGAGAAAACACCAAGGGCCATATTTATACTTTTTTAGCGTCGCATTTGCGCCGCTTTTTGACGCAAAAACGGCACAAACTTACAAAATACAATTGTAAAGGATTTTGCAAGGACCACAACAGACTGTAAAGCACTGAAGACGGATTCCTGGACCTGAAAACCTGTAAAGGAAGGGGACCAAGTCCAAGAGTCGCTAAAGTGTCCAGGGGGGGCAGGAGCCCACTAATCCCCGAATGAAGGTGCAAAATGACTCCCTCCAGTTGGAAGAAGATGCTGGTTTTGCACCAACGAAAGGGGGTACGAGGTTCTCCTTTGTGCAGAAGATGTCCCCTGGTGTGCTGGAGGAGGAAGAGTTGTTTCCTTGGCAAAATACCGCAAACAAGCCTTGCTACCTGCAAGAGTTGCAGTTAAAGAAAAAGGGTGCTGCCTTGGCTCAGGAAGGACCAGGATATCACCACTCAGGTGAGGAGACAGAGGGGTCCCTCAGCAACATGGAGAGCCCACTGAAAGGAGGGAAGAACCCGCTGGAGTCCTTGAACACAGGTTCAAGAAGACTGAAAATGGCAGTTGTCTCAACACCACAAAGGGAGGTCCCACGACACCGGAGGTCAACTCAGGGAGCTGAGCATCACAGGACAGAGTGCTGGAGACCTAGGCTCGGCTGTGCATGCAAGATTTATTGGAAATGTGCACAGAAGCCATTGTAGCTGCAGATCACTTGGTGCACAGGATTACTGTCTGGTGAGGGGAGGCAAGGACTTACCTCCTCCAAATTCAGACAGTTGGACCACTGGATCGTCGGGGTCACTTGGGTCCACCACCTGCATTCCAGGGGCCATGCTCGTCAAGATGAGAGGGGACCCAGAATACCAGTGAGTCTGTAGTTTGGGGCCTGCTGGAGCACGGGGAAGATTCCTTCGACCCACAAGAGATTTCTTCATGGCTTGCAGTGCAGGGTGAAGGCAGGAAGCCACCAGAGCACGCACCACCAGGAAACAGTCGAGAAAGGCATCAGGATGAGGTGCTACAATGTCACTGGTAGTCTTCTGGCTATTTTGTTGCAGTTTTGCATGCGTCCTGGAGCAGTCAGTGGTCAATCTTTGGCAGATGTCGAAGAGAGAAGTGCAGAGGAGTTCTGGTGGATTCTTGCAAGTCGTAATCTAAAGAGAAGCCCACAGGAGAGACCCTAAATAGCCCTGAGAGGAGGATTGGCTACCTTCCCAGGTATGCACCTATCAGGAGGGGTCTCTGACTTCACCTGCAGGCACTGGCCACTCAGAGGCCTCCAGAGTGCCCCCACACCTCTGAAAACAAGATGGCAGAGGTCTTAGACACACTGGAGGAGCTCTCGGCATGACCCCTAGGGTGGTGATGGACAGGGGAGTTGTCACTCCCCTTTTCTTTGTCCAGTTTCGTGCCAGAGTAGGGACTGGCGTTCCCTAAACCGGTGTAGGCTGGCTTATGCAAGGAGGGCACCATCCCTGGTACTGTCTCATCTTGTGATTGACAGCACTCTGCCCTTTCCATATCTCAAAGTCCCACAATCATGCAGCTCTCATATCTTATGTTTGACAGCACTCTATTCTTGCCATCTCTCAGTCTAACAGTCCTGCACTGTCACACCATTTGATTTATGGCACTGAAGTAACGTCCAGTCACACGTTGAGATCCGAAAAGATATTTATTGTTAAGAACCAAAAGTAAAGAAAAAGACTTCTTCCAAATATAGGGGGCACAGAGTCCTGCTGTTAAGCAATGGTCCGCGAAGGCACCATGGAATCTCATGACATCAAGAACAAGCGATGTCATAAGATTCCAAGTGACCCGCATACATTCCAAGACACATCACTACACTTCTCCCCCTCCTAAAAATAAGAAAACAGACAGAATAATGAAATATAAACACATCAGCAAGGAAAAATACAAATAACACGTGAAACGAACCCTACACAAAATATAATGTTTCTTTGAAACACAATGACTTTCTGAATGAGTGAACTTATCAGGACATAACATAATCCTGAATCTTTGTGGGCCTATGGCCTTCTCTCACACAATGACTTTATGAATAAGTGAACTTATCAGGTCATAACATAATCTTTAAACTTTGTGTGTCTATGGCATACTCTCATACTTTTCCTCCTAACATCCTTTACATTCTCAACAGGACCATCGTCAAAAGATTGTTTAGGTGAACTCTGACCAATGTTCTCACACCATCCTTGCATACTGGGATCCAATGCTAACCGTGTGGTACTTCACCAACTGCCATCCGATAGTTTTGCAGCATTTCTGCAAAGCTCATGAATTTGTTGGGAATCCCTAAACTTTGACATGCCTTTCCTAACTAATATTGGATCCCTTACTATCACCCAATCACCTACATGCAAATTTTCATTTTTACCTTGCATCCCACTCAACCTTTTTTTTCCCACACAATTTGAATTGTTTCTTGCCACTTGCCAAACGTCTCTTAAATCACTCCCTTCATGAAACAATTTAATCATCCAAAAGGGGCATAATTCAGTCGCTACAATTCTACCCCTCATTAATTCAAAAGCACTTTTGCCAGTGGCAACATGTGGTGTGCTGTGATACGACCAAACAAGTTCTTTAATAGCTTGACCCACAGACTTATTGCTTCTGTAAGCAGCCTTGACACAATCCACTAGTACACGATTAAATCGTTCCACAACACCATTGCTTTGTGGATGATACAATGGAGTTCTAATATGTTTAATGCCACATTTGCTAAAAAATTGACGCATTTCTGTTGACACAATTTGAACCCCATTATCAGTTAAAATCTTTTCTGGGAAACCCTCATGAATGAATACTTTTCTCAAACAGTTGATGACTCTTTGGGTAGTCCGAAACCTTACAGGCTCTACCTCAACCCATCTCGAAAGATGGTCAACAATCATAATAAAATACCTTGTATGAGGAGGTAACACATGATCAGGACCTAAAAAATCTAGCCCAATTTTCTGCCAGGCTCTAGCTGGCGATGGCACAAATGAATCTGCAAAACCTTGTGTAACCAACACCTTGTCACTCAGACAGCATCTAGTACAACTCCTAACAAACTCCTCAATTTCTTTGTCCATTCTAGGCCACCAAAAATCAGATCTCAACTTCCTTTTGGTAATAGTTGTACCCAAATGACCAGAATGGGCCTTAACAACTAAATCTTTCCTAAAACACTCTGGAGGAATAAGCTTTTCCCCTCTAAATAGTTTGTCACCTTCAATAGATAACTTGTCAGACACCTTCCAAAAAGGTTGTAACTCAGATGACAAATTTTTCTCTTTAGGCCAACCAGACTTAACAAAATGCATCACTTCACACAAGAGTTTATCTTTTCGTAATGAATCAATCCAAATCTCCTCATCCAAGCTGTTGTCATACTCAGCAATACATGCTATAAAACATTCTTCAGTTTCCGTTTCCCGTTCTTGTTCCTCATTCTCTTTGATAGGCAAACGAGAAAGACAATCTGCTCCACAATTATTTCCACCAGAAATGTACTCAACTGAAAAATTAAATTCTAAAAGTTTGGCTAGAACCTAGCTATACAAGCTGTTGAATTTTTGTTTTATTTTTTCCTGACAATATCTCTACCAAAGGTCGATGATCAGTTTTTAAAACAAAATGCCTGCCCCAAAGATATTGTTTAAACTTTTCCACACTCAACACACAAGCCAAAAGTTCTTTCTCAATTACAGAGTATTTTCGTTCTACCAATCGTAGAGTTCTTGACGCAAACCTAATAGTGCTCTCATTACCATCACTTGAAAGTTGTGTTAAAACCGCACCAAAACCATACTCACAAGCATCCACAGTTACTACTGTCTCTTTTCCTTCCGAAAAGGGTTGCAGAACAGGAGCTTTGACAATATCCTGTTTAACTTGTGCAAACGCTTCATTGCACTCATCAGACCAAGAGAATGTTGTTTTTTTCTGAAGAACAGACCTGAAACACTCAATGGTTTTAGCAAAGTCTTTTAAAAACTTTGCATACAATTCACACAACCCCAGAAATGACAATAACTGTTCTTTGATCTTTGGAGCAGGAGCTTCAAGAATACTTCTTACTAATCCAGGTTTAATACCTTGTTTAGCTAAACTATGACCCAGATACTCAATTTCTCTAGACTTGAATATACATTTGTCCTTTCTTAGAGTGACTCCCCTATCTTCCAATGTCTTCAAAACATCCTCCAAACTTTTATTCTGTGCAATATCAGTATCAGAAAAGATTAAAATATCATCTTAAAAAATTACTACAATGGGATTGTCAAGAAACATGTCAGACATCAATCTTTGAAAAACTGCAGCAGCTGAAGCTAGGCCAAAGGGTAACCTACAAAACTGAAATGTTCCATCATGAGTTACAAAGGCCGTAAGATGTCTAGACTTAACATCCAGTCCCACCTGATGATACGCCGATTTTAAATCTAATTTTGTAAACCAACTGGATGAACCTACTTTAGTGATAAGATCATCAATTCTCGGTAACGGAAAACTGTCCACCCAGATCACCTCATTGAAACTTCTTAAACCCACACACATTCTCAAATTTTCAGAACTCTTTTTTGCTAAAACAATAGGAGACAACCACAAAGTTGCTTCTAACATCTCAATTATGCCTTGCTCATACATGTCCTTCAACAAATTGGACAAATCTGTTCTTATACTAAAGGGAACATTTCTTAGTTTAACAGGCACTGCCCCTTGTTTCAATTTAATTGTGTGCGTAAAATTGTTTATCTTTCCTAACTTGTCCTGAAATAACTTCCTAAATTTTGTTGCCTGATATTCACACTGTCTGGAACAGTTTTAATACAATTGGACTTGTTTTTTTCAATAGACACAGGTTTTTCATGTCCTGGTATGATAATCAACTTAAAATCAGCTTGATGGATCTACCCCAAGACTTTAATTCCCTTTCTAGCCACATACACTTTTCCTCAAATAGTTTCATCAAAGATGGATAACGAAGCCCAAGAATAACCAATTAAATCAATTTTGCTCCCTTCAAACGCAACTGTCGCTACAGCAGGAGGTAAAAGAGTTTTTGACACCCAAAACTCATAAAATTTATCATATGATACAATAGTAATGCGAGCTCCTGTGTCTACCAAACATTTAACTACAACCCCTTCTATTAATACATCAATATCAGGGTTTATAACTAGTTTGTTAACCATTGTTGGGGTATCCTTAACTACTGATACAAATTCATTGTCATCATGTTGTACATTCTCCTTGTCTTCACTGAGCACACAACAAACCTTATTTTTCTTTACACTTCTACACAATTGTGAAAAATGCCCGAGTTTGTTGCAATTCCTACACTGTTGATTAATTGCAGGACAATTCTTAAACGAAGATATATGAGTCAAAGAACCACACCTATAACACATGGTCTTTTGGGAGTACCTAAGTAAAGAAGTGTTTCTAGAGGTCGAAGAACTATCCTGTTTTTTCTCAACATGCAAATGTTTCTTGTTATCATTGCTCTGTACACTCGTCACCGCACCTGAAATAGTTGTGTTAGACAAATAAAGTGCCAATTGTTTTGCATCCTCCAAAGAACACTCAATACTTTTTGCTACATCAATAGCTTTGTCTGAAGACGGATCTTTACACGTAAGTAATTTCTCTTGAATTCTTTTAGAAAAGATTCTTGCTACTAATTGATCTCGAATGAGTTGAGAAGTAAAATTCTCGAATTCACATTTTGCAGCCAAAACCTTCAACGCTGTAAAAGGTATCAACACTTTCATTAGGATTCTGTGACCTAGCAAAGAACTTGTACCTGTGTACCACAATATTCTTAGTTTTGGTAAAATGTTTGTCCAGTTGTGCAACCGCCATTTCTGATTCATCCAATTCTTCCTCTTCACCCAATTCATAAGCTGGTAAATGGTCGAAAATATTCTGACATTCCACTCCCAAATAATAATACATTAAACTTTTTTTTCTTTCAGGCCTGAATTTGTGTCCATCGATAGCTCCTAGAAAAGCCTTAAAAGAACATAGCCATAACTTCCACTCCAGAGGAGGATCCCATGGCTCTTGTAAAAAGGAGCAGGAGGCAACACATTCTGCATTTTAAGAGTCACTAAGTATTTAAATAAATAATTCTCCTGTTAAATTACATACTCAGAAACATAACAAAAACAAAAAACCCTTTTAAAATTCAACTGATTAAACAATAAAAATCAAACAAAAATAATATTCAGTCTCCTTTCTTTCTGTTGTCCCAAAGCTAGATGGCCGAAATGTAAAGAGAAGCTTGAAGTCCTTCTTCTACTTCTCTTGAAGTCCTTCTTCCACTTTACCGAACAGCCGAAGTTCTTCTTCCACTTCGCTGAACAGCCGGAACACCTACAATCAGCTACACGAACTGCAGGAAAGTCCTGTGAGGCCCCGTAAGTTTCTTTTGTTTTTCTTTATTGTAGATGCACTCAGAAATGTTCACTCTTAAACTTGAATGCACATCTCCTGCATTCATTACGTGCGCTGGATGCGTCTATGACACATCACACGCCTGGCACTGGAAATACCTGACACGCGCCGAGAAAACGTGTCTCGAGCTTCACGCGTTGGAGAAAAAATGTTTTTGCACACGTGCGCGCGCTGTACTGGTAAAAAAAATAAACTCTGTGCCCCCTCCCAAAGATCTTAGAACACTCACAAGGATTACCGGACAATAAGACTGAAAAAGGCCTCTGTAGTCGAAATAGACCGAGTGCATCTAATCCTCAGCTCAGCAGCTTAGCGACAGGCTTCAAACGGAAAAGCTGCTGGAAACACCTCTGTGACGGCGTTTAAACTCCTCAGCTTATTACACCCTCGTCACCACTATTGAAGTAACGTCCAGTCACATGTTGAGATCTGAAAGGATATTTATTGTTAAGAGCCAAAAGTAAAGAAAAGGACTTCTTCCAAATGTAGGGGGCACAGGGTCCTGCTGTTAAGCAACGGTCCGCGAAGGCACCATGGAATCTCATGACACCAAGAACAAGCGATGTCATAAGATTCCAAGTGACCCTCATCCATTCCAAGACACATCAATACAGGCACTCTGCCCCTTTTTTCTTTGTAATGTATGTGTATTTATAAAGTGCACTATCACCTGTGTGTGTGAGTGTATCCTGATGCCGCAAAGGTGTGTGTGCCTAGCACTGCCTATGGTAGGGGGTGAACCGGCTTCCCCAGCCTGGCTACCTTCCAATGACTAGGTCAAACATGGAGCTGTAAATCTCATGTCTTTATTCTTCGGTGTGTAGACTCCCACATTCTAAACTAAGCTTTTATTGCATTACATTCCAGCAATTATGTCACAATGATACAGAGTGTGCTGGGAGTCAGAAAGGTTAATTTCTAAATCATGTACGACACTACAGGTTGGTTAACTGAAAAGCCAGATTTTTAGCTTCTTGGGGAATTCAGGAAGAGAGAAGAAGCTGTGATGTAGAATGGATGGTCAACCCACACATTAGGAATGATGTAAGACAATGCTCGTCCTCCTGATCTGCTTCTGTGTATGCGTGGAATGTCTATGAGTAGGAGCCCTGATGAGCCGAGGAGTCTGGGTGTTTGCTGGAAGGAGATGTGACTGTTCAGGTAGATGGAACTAAGTTGTGTAGTGCCTTGAATGTGTCTGTAAGGAGTTTGAAATTAGCATGATTGTTTATCGGGAGCCAGTGGGGCTCCCTGATGTGTGGTGTGATGTGAGTTCTGTGTGAGAGATTGCAGATGACTCTGGCTGATTAATGGTTTGTAGTCTTCTAGTGAGTTGCTTACTCATCCTGGTGGAGAGTGTGTTTCCATAGTCCAACTTGCTGGTGACTAGGGCTTGAGTGACAGTTTTCTAGCACTGCCCAGGAGCCATTTGAACGTCTTCCTCAGTATCTTCAGGGTGTTGCAGCGGGATGCTGTGACAGCATTGACTTGTGCAGTCATCTCCAGTGTGCTGTTAATGATTATTCTGAGGGTATTGGCACGGATGAGGTGTTCTTACCGAAGACTAGTTAGTGACATCTGTCATGCAGGCAGAGAACTTGTTTCTTGTGTTGGGGGTCTTGTCAGACAGAAAGAGTATGAGTTGTGTGCAGTGGCGTAGCGTGGGTTGTCAGCACCCGGGGCAAGGCAAGTAATTTGCGCCCCCTAACCCGGGGCAAGGCAAGTAATTTGCGCCCCCTAACCCGTGGATTTAGTCTCTTCCAAGATGTTGCGCCCGGTGCAGCCGGCCCCCCCTGAACCCCCACGCTACGCCACTGGTTGTGTGTCATTGAGGTAAGAGAGTTAGGCCCTGATTTATACTTTTTGCCGCAAACCTGCGCTAGCGCAGGTTTGCGGCAAAATGTATAGAGCCAGCTAGCGCCATTCCTAAATGCTTCCCCAGCATCATATTTAAGGAATGACACTAGCTGCCGCAAAAGGTGGGCTAGCGTCATAAAATGTGACGCTAGCCGGGTGGGGGTGGCGATATGAAAGACAGGGCCTTAGCACCAAAAAATTATGCTAGGCTGGTTAGAGTAAAAGAAAATACTCTAACCAGATTAGCATCATTTTATGGTGCTAAACCTACCATGCCACATGGCTCCTGCCTTAGAAATGGCAGGAGACATGCCCACCACCCCAGTGGCCAGCAGAGGAGACAAGGGTCCCCTGGGCATGGCCATTGCACCCTGTGCCATGTATGGGGGCCCATTTCAGGGCTCTCTATGGCACTTTAACAAATTAATAAAATACTTACCTGTACCTAAGTGTACTTACCTGGGATGGGGTCCCCCATCCTCTGCTGTCCCTCTGGTGTGTTTGGGGGTGTCCCTTGGGCCTGGGAAGGGCACCTGTGGGATTATTCCATGGTGTTCCACCATGGAAATAGGCCCACCGGTCCCCTAACACCTGCCCTGACACAGGCGTTAAAAAATGGGGCAAAGCAAGCTTTGCACCATTTTTTGACCCCTCCTCCCTCCCGTGCAGCATTTTTGCGTGGGAGTATAAATATGGCATTAAGGCCATAGAGTCATTTCATGCAGGGGAATGCCTACCTTGCCTCTCATTAAGGCAAGGTAGATTTCCACTTCCAAAAAATGAGTTTAACTCCATAAATGTGGTGCTAGACGGGCCTCGTGCTGAAGTATAAATTTGGAGTTAGTTTTGCACCAAATGAGAGTAAAAAAAAAATGATGCTAATTCGGTGCAAACAGAGTATAAATATGCCCCTTATTTTAAGCAGTGTGAGCGGATGACATTGGTCAGAAGGATCATGTATGCAGTCTGTATCTTTCAGTCTGACACTCCTGTACTGCCACATCTTGACTGAGAGCACCCTGCCCCATCCATCTCTCTGTCTGATATTCCTGCACGGACACAACTTCTGATTGATATCAATGTTCCCTTTCTACGTATCCAAGACTCTTGTACTGTCACACCCTGGAATTGACAGCACCATGCCCCTTTAGTCGCTCAGTCTGAAACTCTCGCACTGTCACATGCTTTGAATGACAGCACTCTTCTCTTTCCATCTATCCATCTGACACCCTTGAACAGTCACTCATTGTGATTGATAGCAATTGATAGCACCATGCCATTTCCATGGCTCAGTCTGACATGCCCGTACTGTTGCAGCGTATGATTGGCACCACTCTAGTCTGACACTTGCATACTTTCACATCATATGATTGGCACCGCCCTGATCGTCATCTCTTAGTCTGACTCTCTCACACTGTCACATCTTGTGACTGACAGCACTCTGTCCTACTCCAGTACAGTCACATCGTACGATTGGCACCGCTCTGCACGTCATCTCCTAGTATGGCACTCCTGTACTGTCACATGACATGGTTGGCACTGCCCTGCTCGTCACCTCCTAGTCTGGCACTCCTGTACTGTCACATGACGTGATTGGCACCGCTCTGCATGTCATCTCCTAGTCTGGCACTCCTGTACTGTCACATGACATGATTGGCACTGCCCTGCTCATCATCTCCTAGTCTGGCACTGCTGTACTGTCACATGTCATGATTGGCACTACCCTGATCGTCACCTCCTAGTCTAGCATTCCTGTACTGTCACATGACATGATTGGCACTGACCTGCTTGTCATCTCCTAGTCTGACACTCCTGTACTGTCACATGACATGATTGGCACTGCCCTGCTCATCACCTCCTAGTCTGGCACTCCTGTACTGTCACATGACATGATTGGCCCTGCCCTGCTCGTCACCTCCTAGTTTGGCACTCCTGTACTGTCACATGACATGATTGGCACCGCTCCGCTCGTCACCTCCTAGTCTGGCACTCCTGTACTGTCACATGACATGATTGGCACTGCCCTGCTCGTCACTTTCTAGTCTGGCACTCCTGTACTGTCACATGACATGATTGGCACTGCCCTGCATGTCATCTCCTAGTCTGGAACTTCTGTACTGTCACATGACATGATTGGCACAGCCCTGCACGTTACCTCCTAGTCTGACACTCCTGTACTATCACATGACATGATTGGCACCACTCTACATGTCATCTCCTAGTCTGGCACTCCTGTACTGTCACATGACATGATTGGCACTGCCCTGCATGTCATCTCCTAGTCTGGCATTCCTGTACTGTCACATGAAATTATTTGGCACCGCTCTGCTCGTCACCTCCTAGTCTGGCACTCCTGTACTGTCACATGACATTATTGGCACTGCCCTGCTCGTCATCTCCTAGTCTGGCACTCCTGTACTGTCACATGACATGATTGGCACTGCTCTGCTCGTCATCTCTTAGTCTGGCACTCCTGTACTGTCACATGACATGATTGTCACTGCCCTGCTCGTCATCTCCTAGTCTGACACTCCTGTACTGTCACATGGCATGATTGGCACTGCCCTGCTCGTCCCATCCATGTCTGCATTCCTGTACTGTCACATGACATGATTGGCACTGCCCTGCATGTCATCTCCTAGTCTGGCACTCCTGTACTGTCACATGACATGATTGGCACTGCCCTGTTCGTCACCTCCTAATCTGACACTCCTGTACTATCACATGACATGATTGGCACCACTCTGCATGTCATCTCCTAGTCTGGCACTCCTGTACTGTCACATGACATGATTGGCACTGCTCTGCTCGTCATCTCTTAGTCTGGCACTCCTGTACTGTCACATGACATGATTGTCACTGCCCTGCTCGTCATCTCCTAATCTGACACTCCTGTACTGTCACATGGCATGATTGGCACTGCCCTGCTCGTCCCCTCCAAGTCTGCATTCCTGTACTGTCACATGACATGATTGGCACTGCCCTGCATGTCATCTCCTAGTCTGGCACTCCTGTACTGTCACATGACATGATTGGCACTGCCCTGTTCGTCACCTCCTAATCTGACACTCCTGTACTATCACATGACATGATTGGCACCACTCTGCATGTCATCTCCTAGTCTGGCACTCCTGTACTGTCACATGACATGATTGGCACTGCCCTGCATGTCATCTCCTAGTCTGGCATTCCTGTACTGTCACATGACATGATTGGCACCGCTCTGCTCCTCACCTCCTAGTCTGGCACTCCTGTACTATCACATGACATGATTGGCACTGTCCTGCTCGTCATTTCCTAGTCTGGCACTCCTGTACTGTCACATGATATGATTGGCACTGCTCTGCTCGTCATCTCTTAGTCTGGCACTCCTGTACTGTCGCATGACATGATTGGCACTGCCCTGCTCGTCATCTCCCAGTCCAGAGGTCTCCAAACATTTTAATGCCACGCCCCCCCAGATGAAAAATAAAAATCATTGGGCCCCCCTCAGAATTTTTCACAATTATTTTATAAACATGGCAATGTTTAAATGTGTCTAAACCTATTTAAACATTGCAGTTAAGTACTGTTACCTTTTTAAAACTGCAATAACATGCTTCTGCTTAAAACAAAGGCCTGTTCTCTGTATAATATTTATTTTGGCCAGAGTCTGGGGCCCCCCCTGGGATCACTTGAGGCCCCCCTAGGGGGACCCGCCCCCCAGTTTGAAGACCTCTGTCCTAGTCTGACACTCCTGTACTGTCACATCTTGACTGAGAGCACCCTGCCCCATCCATCTCTCTGTCTGATATTCCTGCACGGACACAACTTCTGATTGACATCAATGTTCCCTTTCTACGTATCCAAGACTCTTGTACTGTCACACCCTGGAATTGACAGCACCATGCCCCTTTAGTCGCTCAGTCTGAAACTCTCGCACTGTCACATGCTTTGAATGACAGCACTCTTCTCTTTCCATCTATCCATCTGACACCCTTGAACAGTCACTCATTGTGATTGATAGCAATTGATAGCACCATGCCATTTCCATGGCTCAGTCTGACATGCCCGTACTGTTGCAGCGTATGATTGGCACCACTCTAGTCTGACACTTGCATACTTTCACATCATATGATTGGCACCGCCCTGATCGTCATCTCTTAGTCTGACTCTCTCACACTGTCACATCTTGTGACTGACAGCACTCTGTCCTACTCCAGTACAGTCACATCGTACGATTGGCACCGCTCTGCATGTCATCTCCTAGTATGGCACTCCTGTACTGTCACATGACATGGTTGGCACTGCCCTGCTCTTCACCTCCTAGTCTGGCACTCCTCTACTGTCACATGACGTGATTGGCACCGCTCTGCATGTCATCTCCTAGTCTGGCACTCCTGTACTGTCACATGACATGATTGGCACTGCCCTGCTCATCATCTCCTAGTCTGGCACTGCTGTACTGTCACATGACATGATTGGCACTACCCTGATCGTCACCTCCTAGTCTAGCATTCCTGTACTGTCACATGACATGATTGGCACTGACCTGCTTGTCATCTCCTAGTCTGACACTCCTGTACTGTCACATGACATGATTGGCACTGCCCTGCTCATCACCTCCTAGTCTGGCACTCCTGTACTGTCACATGACATGATTGGCCCTGCCCTGCTCGTCACCTCCTAGTCTGGCACTCCTGTACTGTCACATGACATGATTGGCACCGCTCCGCTCGTCACCTCCTAGTCTGGCACTCCTGTACTGTCACATGACATGATTGGCACTGCCCTGCTCGTCACTTTCTAGTCTGGCACTCCTGTACTGTCACATGACATGATTGGCACTGCCCTGCATGTCATCTCCTAGTCTGGAACTTCTGTACTGTCACATGACATGATTGGCACAGCCCTGCACGTCACCTCCTAGTCTGACACTCCTGTACTATCACATGACATTATTGGCACCACTCTACATGTCATCTCCTAGTCTGGCACTCCTGTACTGTCACATGACATGATTGGCACTGCACTGCATGTCATCTCCTAGTCTGGCATTCCTGTACTGTCACATGAAATTATTTGGCACCGCTCTGCTCGTCACCTCCTAGTCTGGCACTCCTGTACTGTCACATGACATTATTGGCACTGCCCTGCTCGTCATCTCCTAGTCTGGCACTCCTGTACTGTCACATGACATGATTGGCACTGCTCTGCTCGTCATCTCTTAGTCTGGCACTCCTGTACTGTCACATGACATGATTGTCACTGCCCTGCTCGTCATCTCCTAGTCTGACACTCCTGTACTGTCACATGGAATGATTGGCACTGCCCTGCTCGTCCCATCCATGTCTGCATTCCTGTACTGTCACATGACATGATTGGCACTGCCCTGCATGTCATCTCCTAGTCTGGCACTCCTGTACTGTCACATGACATGATTGGCACTGCCCTGTTTGTCACCTCCTAATCTGACACTCCTGTACTATCACATGACATGATTGGCACCACTCTGCATGTCATCTCCTAGTCTGGCACTCCTGTACTGTCACATGACATGATTGGCACTGCCCTGCATGTCATCTCCTAGTCTGGCATTCCTGTACTGTCACATGACATGATTGGCACCGCTTTGCTCCTCACCTCCTAGTCTGGCACTCCTGTACTATCACATGACATGATTGGCACTGTCCTGCTCGTCATTTCCTAGTCTGGCACTCCTGTACTGTCACATCATATGATTGGCACTGCTCTGCTCGTCATCTCTTAGTCTGGCACTCCTGTACTGTCGCATGACATGATTGGCACTGCCCTGCTCGTCATCTCCTAGTCTGGCATTCCTGTACTGTCACATGACATGATTGGCACCGCTCTGCTCGTCACCTCCTAGTCTGGCACTCCTGTATTGTCACATGATATGATTGGCACTGCCCTGCTCGTCATCTCCTAGTCTGGCACTCCTGTACTGTCACATGACATGATTGGCACTGCTCTGCTCGTCATCTCTTAGTCTGACACTCCAGTAATGTTACATCTTGTGAGTGACAGCACTCTCTCCTACTCCAGTATTGTCACATCTTGTGAGGGACAGCACTCTGTCCTACTCCAGTACTGTCGCATCCTGTGACTGACAGAACTCTTCCCTATGATACTGTCACATCTGGGCAGTGACAGCACCCTATCCTACTCCAGTAATGTTACATCCTGTGATGGACAGCACTCTGTCCTACTCCTGCACTGTCAAATTCTGTGACTGACAGCACTCTGTCCTACTCCAGTACTGTCACATCTTATGACTGACAGCATTATTTCCCACTCCAGTACTGTTACATCCTTTGACTGACAGCACTCTGCCCTTCAGTACTGTCACATCTTGTGAGGGACAGCACTCTGTCGTACTCCAGTATTGCCTACTTTCACATCTTGTGACTGAAAACACTCTGTCCTACTCCAGTACTGTCACATCCTGTGATTGACAGAACTCTGCCCTATGCTACTGTCACATCTGGGCAGTGACAGCACTCTATCCTACTCCAATAATGTCACATCCTGTGACCGACAGCACTCTGTCTTACTCTTGTACTGTCAAATCCTGTGACTCACAGCACTCTGTCCTACTCCAGTACTGTCACATCCTGTGACTGACAGTGCTCTGTCCTACTCTTGTACTGTCACATCCTGTGACTGACAGCACTCTGTTCTCCTCCAATACTGTCATATCCTGTGACTGACAGAACTCTGCCCTATGCTACTGTCACATCTGGGCAGTGACAGCACTCTATCCTACTCCAGTAATGTTACATCCTGTGACGGACAGCACTCTGTCCTACTCCAGTACTGTCAAATTTTGTGACTGACAGCACTCTGTCCTACTCCAGTACTGTCACATCTTGGGACTGACAGCACTCTGTCCTACTCCAGTACTGTCCCATTCTGTGACTGACAGCACTCTGTTCTCCTCCAATACTGTCACATGTGACTGACAGAACTCTGCCCTATGCTACTGTCACATCTGGGCAGTGACAGCACTCTATCCTACTCCAATAATGTCACATCCTGTGACCGACAGCACTCTGTCCTACTCTTGTACTGTCAAATCCTGTGACTGACAGCACTCTGTCCTACTCAAGTACTGTCACATCCTGTGACTGACAGCACTCTGTCCTACTATGGTGCTGTCCCATTCTCTAACAGCACTCAGTCCTACTATGGTACTGTCTCATTCTGTGACTGACAGTGCTCTGTCCTACTCTTGTACTGTCACATCCTGTGACTGACAGCACTCTGTCCTACTCCTGTACTGTCCCATTCTGTGACTGACAGCACTCTGTCCTACTCCGGTACTGTCCCATTCTGTGACTGACAGCACTCTGTCCTTCTATGGTACTGTCCCATTCTGTGACTGACAGCACTCTGTCCTACTCCGGTACTGTCCCATTCTGTGACTGACAGCACTCTGTTCTCCTCCAATACTGTCACATCCTGTGACTGACAGCACTCTGCTCTCTGCTACTGTCACAGCTGGGCAGTGACAATACTCTATCCTACTGTAGAAATGTGACATCCTGTGACTGACAGCACCCTGTCCGACTCCAGTACTGTCACATCTGTGCAGTAACAACATTCTTTCCTATTCCCATAATGTCACATCTTGTGACTGACAGCACTATGTCCTCCTCCAGTACTGTCACATCCTGAAACTGACAGCGGTCTGTCCTACTCCAGTACAGTGACATCTTCCAACTGACAGCACTCTGTCCTTCTCCGGTACAGTCACATCTTGTGACTGACAGCACTCTGCCTCCCACTAATCTCACATCCTGTGACTGACAGCACTCTGCTCTCTGCAACTGTCACAGCTGGCCATTGACAATACTCTGCTCTACTGTAGTAATGTGACATCTTGTGACTGACAACACTGTCCTACTCCAGTACTGTCACATCCTGTGACTGACAGCATTCTTTCCCACTCCAGTACTGTCACATTCTGTGACTGACATCACATTGTCCTACTACAGTACTGTCACATCTTGTGACTGACATCACTGTCCTACTACAGTACTTTCACATCTTGTGACTGACAACACTGTCCTACTCCAGTACTGTCACATCCTGTGACTGACAGCATTCTTTCCCACTCCAGTACTGTCACATTCTGTGACTGACATCACATTGTCATACTCCAGTACTGTCACATCTTGTGACTGACATCACTGTCCTACTATAGTACTGTCACATCCTGTGACTGACATCACATTGTCCTACTCCAGTACTGTCACATCCTGTGACTGACATCACATTGTCCTACTCCAGTACTGTCACATCCTATGACTGACAGCATTCTTTCCCACTCCAGTACTGTCACATTCTGTGACTGACATCACATTGTCCTACTCCAGTACTGTCACATCTTGTGACTGACATCACTGTCCTACTACAGTACTGTCACATCCTGTGACTGACATCACATTGTCCTACTCCAGTACTGTCACATCATGTGACTGACAGCACTCTGCCCATCTGTACTGTCACATATTGGCAGTCACAGTACCTCTTGTTTTCTTTACTCTGACACTTGTTTTCTGAATCATCTTCTTGAGTCCTCTGTAGACTGGCGCACCTGATCTATTTCACTAAAACACACAGTCTTCCTACCAATTACCCATCTCTGCAGAATACAAAAGTGTCCCTCAGAGAGAGGCCTGCTCAACATTCATCAGCAGAAAAAGCTAACATTAACTGAGGGAAAGTGATTACTGGGCTGTCACCCGACTGTATTAAAGGCTAAATGTGTTTAATTATTCAGGTTAAATACACTGCCTGCATTTCTATGGCAAATTAAATCTTAAGAGCTGACTTAATTTTTTGGGGAGTGCAGATGTCTGCTATTCTTCGACACAGAAGTCAGAGTTCAAGTACATGGAATGCCAGTGCTCTGCACACTGCTCTTCACAGCTCACTGAAGACCCTCCAGCGCTACACTCCACTCCATGACAGGGCCGTAGCAACGTGGGCCATTTGAGGGTTGGACCAGCCCATAATAGTCTTTGCCCTCCCTCACCCAGGTGACCGCGGCAGATGGCACAGTATAGAGTTGAAGACGCAGCTGGCACAGTATAGAGGTGACAACGCAGCTGGCACAGTATAGAGGTGAACGAGGAGGCTGGCACAGTATAGAGGTGACTGAGGCAGCTGGCACAGTATAGAGGTTAAGACGCAGCTGGCACAGTATAGAGGTGAAGACGCAGCTGGCACAGTATAGAAGTGCCAGAGGCAGCTGCACAGTATAGAGGTTACCGGGGCAGCTGCACAGTATAGAGGTGACCGGGGCAGCTGCACAGTATAGAGGTGACCGAGGAGGCTGGCACAGTATGGAGGTGACTGAGGCAGCTGTCACAGTATAGAGGTTAACGAGGCAGCTGGCACAGTATAGAGGTGAACAAGGAGGCAGGTACACATTATAGAGGTTCCAGAGGCAGCTGCACAGTATAGAGGTGAGCAAGGAGGCTGGCACAGCATAGAGGTGATCGAGGTATCTGGCAGAGTATAAGTGGTGACTGAGGCAGCTGCACAGTATAGAGGTGACAGAGGCAGTTGGCACAGTATAGAAGTGCCAGAGGCAGCTGCACAGTATAGAGGTGAACGAGGAGGCTGGCACAGTATGGAGGTGACTGAGGCAGCTGCACAGTATAGAGGTGACAGAGGCAGCTGGCACAGTATAGAAGTGCCAGAGGCAGCTGCACAGTATAGAGATGAACGAGGAGGCTGGCACAGTATGGAGGTGACTGAGGCAGCTGTCACAGTATAGAGGTTAACGAGGCAGCTGGCACAGTATAGAGGTGAACAAGGAGGCTGGCACAGCATAGAGGTGATCGAGGTATCTGGCACATTGTAGTGGTGACTGAGGCAGCTGCACAGTATAGAGGTGACAGAGGCAGCTGGCACAGTATAGAAGTGCCAGAGGCAGCTGCACAGTATAGAGGTGAACGAGGAGGCTGGCACAGTATGGAGGTGACTGAGGCAGCTGTCACAGTATAGAGGTTAACGAGGCAGCTAGCACAGTATAGAGGTGAACAAGGAGGCAGGTACACATTATAGAGGTTCCAGAGGCAGCTGCACAGTATAGAGGTGAACAAGGAGGCTGGCACAGTATAGAGGTGACTGAGGCAGCTGCACAGTATAGAGGTTAACAAGGCAGCTGCACAATATAGAGGCGAACAAGGAGGCAGGTACACAGTATAGAAAAAACTGAGGCAGCTGCACAATATAGGTGATCGAGGCAGCTGCACAGTATAGAGGTCACCAAGACAGCTGGCACAGCATAGAGGTGAATGAGACAGATGGCACAGTTTAGAGGTGACCGAGGTAGCAGGCACAGTATTGAGGCTACCAAGACGGCTGGCACAGTATAGCGGTGACTGAGGCAGCTGCACAGTGTAGCTAGCGGTGACCGAGGCAGCAGGCACAGTATAGAGGTGACTGAGGCAGCTGCTATAGTACAGAGGTGACCAAGGCATCTGGCCCAGTATAAAGGTGACCTATGTAGCTGCACAATATAGAGGTGACTGAGGCAGCTGCACAATATAGAGGTGACCCAGGAAGCTGGCACAGTATATAGATGACCAAGAGAGCTAGCACAGTATAGAGGTGACCAAGTCAGCTGGCACAGTATAGAGGTGACCAAGGCAGCTGGCACAATGTAGAGATGACCGAGGCAGTTTACACAGTATAGCGGTGACTGAGAAAGCTGCACAGTATAGAGGTGACTGAGGAGGCTGGCAGTGTATAGAGTTGACTGAGTCAGCTGCACAGTAAAGAGGTGACCAAAGCAGCTGGCCCAGTATAGAGGTGAAGGAGGCAGCTGCACAGTATAGAGGCAACTGAGACAGCTGCACAATATAGAGGGCAGCTGGCACAGTGTAGTGGTGACCGAGGCAGCTGGCACAATCTGGAGGAGACCAAGGAAGCGGCCACAGTATGGAGGTCACCTAGGCAGCTGACACAATATAGAGGTGACCCAGGAAGATGCCACAGTATATAGATGACCTAGAGAGTTAGCACAGTATAGAGGTGACCAAGGCAGCTGACACAATATAGAGGTGACCGAGGCAGCTGCACAGTATGGAGATGACCCAGATAGCAAGCACAATCTGGAGGTGACCAAGGTAGCTGGCACAGTATGGAGATGACCGAGGCAGCTGGCACAATTTTGAGGTGACCAAGGAAGACACCTCAATATAGGGGTGACTGAGACAGCTGGCACAATATAAAGGTGACCCAGGAAGCTGGCACAGTATACTGGTGAGCAGGAGAGCTAGCACAGTATAGAGGTGCCCAATGCAGCTGGCACAGTATAGAGGTGACGGAGGCGTAATGCACAGTATAGAGGTGCCTAAGACAGCTGGCTCAGTATAGAGTTGACTGAGGCAGCTACAGTGTATAGAGGTGAACACAGCCTCAGTAGGAGGTGCGCAGCAATTCCTACATAGAGGGCATTGCCATAGTCCAGTTGGCTGGTGATGAAGGATTGTGTCATGGTGCATCTTGTGTAGCATGCACAAAGTGAGGAAGCACGTGGAGGAGACGGTGTTGATCTGTGATCTGTGATTTCATGGTAAGCTTGTTGTCAATGATGATTCCAAGGTTTCTGGCATGGTCGGATCGAGTGGGTGTGGGTCCTAGGTCTGATGGCCACCAGGAGTTGTTCCATGTGTTGCTGCTGTTGCCAAAGATCAGTACTTTCATCTTGTCTGTGTTCAGCTGCACGCAGTTGTTTGCATCCAATCAGCTATGCTTGGCATGCATCTGTGGAGGCTGGTTCCAGTGGTGGAAGGGCCATCAGTGAGTGAGAGGATGAGTTGGATGAACTCTGTGTAGGAAATTATGTTGAGACCATCGGATGTGACAATGTTGGCCAGAACGGCCACATATGTGATACAACACTAAGGGCCACATGTACAAATATTTGCATTTGCGATTCCCTAATTACGATTTTATGCAAATCGCAATTAGGGAATCGCAAATCCAAATGTAAGGAACTCCATTGAGTTTCTTTTGCGATTTCCGGTGGGTCGCTAATAGACCTGCCTCATTATTATTAATGAGCTAGGTCGCAATTTGCGAACCACCGGGAATCACAGGGATGATGGCCTGCTGGTGTCAGCAGACCACCATGTTTGTGATTGCTTTTAAATGAAGCAATATATATTTTTTTAAATGCAGCCCATTTCCCTTAAAGGAAAACAGGCTTCGTTTAAAAAGAATTAAAATGAAACATTTCAGTTTCATTTTTGAAGAGTAGGCAGTGGTCTGTGAGACCACTGCCTGCTCTTCAAAAATGTTTTCGCATGCATTCACAAAGGGGACTCCTTCCCCTTTGCGAATGGGTTAGCACCAATTTGAAATTGGTGCTAACTGCGATTGTTTTGTGACCGTTATCACGGTCACTAAACAATCATACATACCATTTATATTCGCTATCGGGAAGGGACAACCTGAACACGCCCCTTCCTAATGCCAAATCACAAAACTCAAATTGTGATTAGGTAACAAGTTACTGAATCGCAGTTTGGGCCTTGTACATCTCAAAAAGCATTTTTCTAGTCGCAAACAGGCCGATTCTGCAAATCGTCCCGTTTGCGACTAGAAAAATGCTTTGTACATGTGGCCCTATATGCTCTGTAGTGATTTTGCATTATTTCACCCACAATCACATAGGTATATGGACTGTATGACTATCTTCATAATCCTTTTTGCTTGAAGCATTCAACTCCCTCAACTACTGCATTTTATTTACATGTAAGCTATCAATCAATCAATTAATAAAGTATATAGTGTGGCTTCTCACCCAAAAGGGTATCCAGGCGCTTTGCTGTAGGTTTCAATCAAAGAGCCATGTCTTGAGTTCCTTCCTGAGGTGGGTCAGTGAGGGTGAGGTGCTGAGGTGGAGGGGAAGGGCGTTCCACATCTAGCAGCAAGGTGGGAGAAAGCTAGTCCTCTGGAGCGGATGCCATGGATGCGTGATATTTGTGCAAGGGTGAGGTGTGAGGAGTGGAGGTTCCTGGAAAGTCGGTGGAACTGAAGGTGATGGTTCATGTAGGTGGGTCTTTGGCCTTGGGGGCTTTGTAGGCATGGGTTAAAAGGTTGAATTGGCATCTTGTCTGGATCAGGAGCCAGTGGAGATCCTTCAGGTGATAAGTGATGTGGGTCCTCTTGGGCAGAATTAGGTCTAGACTGGCGGCTGTGTTCTGGATCATTTGGAGTCTTTTCATATGTTTTGTGGTGGTACCCGCATAGAGTGTGTTGCTGTAGTTTAGCTGGCTGGTGATAAGAGCCTGCGTCACTGTTTTTCTGGTATTGATGGGGAGCCACTTAAATACTCTGTGGAGCATGCAGAGCGTGTGGAAGCAGGCTGAGGTGATGGCATTGACATGGCATTTCATGGAGAGTTCAATGTGCAGGATGATATCTAGGTTGTAGGCGTGGACTTTTGGAGTGGGTGTATGACCGAGTTCTGATAGCCACCAGGAGTCATTCTAGAGAGCGATTTGTCTGCTGAAAATCATCACTTCAGTTTTATCCGTGTTGATCTTAAGACAGTTGTTCTTCATCTAGGCTTAGATGTTCTTCAAACAGTTGTGAACATATTTTTTTGTTGAGGTGGGGTCAGCTGAGAGCGAGAGGATGAGCTAGGGATCGTCTGTATATGAGATGATGTTAAAGTCGTGCAATCTAACGTCTGCGAGAGGTATCATGTAGATGTTGAAGATGGTTGGGCTGAGGGACAATCCTTGGAGGACGCTGCAGATGATGTGCTTGGTTTATGAGGGGGAGGGAGGCAAACTCTCTGGGTGCACCCCAGGGGAAAGGATGCCATCCATATGAGCGCATTGTCAATGATTCCAATCTGGCGTAGTTGATCTATAAGTGAGTGCTGTAAGATGGTGCTGAAGGCTGCAGAGAGGTCAGAAGGATCGGACGACTGATTCTTCTCTGTTGAGTAGGGTGTCAATGTTGTCTTTTGCGGTGCTCAGAGCTGTCTCAGTGCCGTGGTTGGATCTGGACCCCGATTGGGAGAAGTCTAGTAGGTTGTTTCCCTCCAGGTATTCGGTGAGCTGAAGGTTGATGACCTTTTCCAGGACTTTACTGGGAAATTGGAGCAGTGAGATGGGACAGTAGTTCTGGAGCTGGCATGGGTCTGCAGAGTGTTTCTTGGCGAGGGGTCTCACTTCTGCGTGTTTCCATGCATCTGGAAAAGTGGCTGTGGTTATGGTGGTGAGTGATCTTGTCTCTTCCGAGGTTGAAAAGTCAGTGGGGGCACAGGTCGGTGGGTGCTTCCAAGTGGATGAAGTTCATTAGATTGGTTGTGTGTGGTGTGCTAGGTTGTTCCCATGTGGTGAGCTGGTGGTCCGCTGTGGTGGTTATATGGGATACTGTGAAGGTCGGTGGGTTGAGGATCAACATTTTTGCAGATGGTTGCTTCATTGTTGTGGAAGTGGTCGGCAAGGGCGTCACCTGTTCCTGTGATGAGGGGATCGGGTTTTTGGTGGCTGATGGGTGGGTAAATTCTCGAATGATAGTGAAAAGTTCTTTTGTTTGGTTGGCGGTGGTCTTGATCCAGTGTGTCAGGGACTTCTTTTTTACAGTTTTGAGCTGGCGGTGGTAGTCGTTGAGGACTGACTTGAAGGTGGCTTGGTCAGTGTGTGGTTCTTGCTAGTGTGCCATTTTCTTTTCAGTTGTTTGTATCTGTGCTTCAATGTGCTGAGTACTTTGATATACCTATTGGCTCAATTCATGGGTCGGGGCAGGTTTGACAGGTTTGGTGGGGGTGACTTGGTCTGCAGTGCAGGTGATTCAGTTTTTTAAGCTCTTTATTGCTTGGTCCAGGTTGGTTGAGGTGTTGAGCTTTGAGATGTTAAGGGTGTCAGTCCATTGGTGCTGAGTGACCTTGTCCCAGCTGCGGGAGGGGGTACTGTGGTAGTTGGGGACAGTGCAGGGAAGTCCGGTGAGGGTGAAGTGCACGATGGAGTGGTCTGAGCAGGTGAGTTCCTTGGTGTAGCTGTAGCCAATTCTGTTGCTGGATGTGAAGATGGGGTCCAGTGTGTGTCCTGCTTAGTGCGTGGGGGCTGTGACCAGCTGCTTGAGGCTGATGTTGTTCAGTCTTCCCAAGAGGTCAGTGGAGTTTGTGTCAGTGGGGTCATCCAAGTGAAAGTTGAAGTCTCCCAGGAAGATGTAGTGTTTGGATTCAATGGCGAGCTGCGTGATACATTCTGTGATGGCGTCGCTGAGACTGGTACGGGATCCTGGTAGTCTGTATGCAAGTGTGCCTTTAATAGTGGTTTGTTGTCTGTGCAGGGTTGGAAGTTCACGTCTTCTAAGATTGGCGTGGTTTCTTCATTGACGATGGTGCATGTGATTGAATCCTTGTGTACAATGGCAATGCAACCTCCCTGTCTGTTGGCTGGGTCATGGTATCTCATCTTGTAGCCATTTGGTGCTGCTGAGGAGATGTCAGAGGCCGAAGTGGGGGTGAGCTAGGTCTCTGTGATGAAAGTCACATCGGGAGCGAGGATGGAGATGGTGTCCCAGACTTTGGAGGCGTGTTTGCAGAGTGATCTGCATTGAGAAGGAGGCAGCTGAGTTGCTCTGGGGGGGAGGGTTTGCTCGGCAAGGGTGAGGTATTAGTGGTTATGGTGATGGCAGTCAGTGCTAGGGTGGAGGAGAAGTGGCAGTGGATGCATGAGAACATTCCCGCTGTGGAGCAAGGTGAAGCAATGCGACAGGTGTTTTGTTTGGGGTCCAGGGCTCGGAGGTCCGTGGCAGAGTATCTATGGGAGTGTGGAGGGCCAGGGTTCCCGGGTGCTGGGTGCATTCCAGGCATGGATCATTGCAGACAGGCTTGTCTTTGGAGCTTCTTTGGTGCACCAACAGCACAGCCTCAGACCAGCCTCCATAATAAGTGCTGGGAGGTGGGGAGGGCTGGCCCGGAGCCGGAAAGGCATGGAGCGGGAATAGGAGCCTGCGGGGAACTGGAAACCTATGGGAGAACAGTGGGCATGGGATGGAGCATGGTTGAAAAGTGAATAGGCGGTGGGGACAGGGGAGAGCTTGTAACCCCGCAAAGAAACTAGTCTTGTACCAAGGGCCCAACAATGTTCAACATGATGGGTGTGGTTAGTAGGGTCTATACAGGGACTAACCTCTTCTATCAGACCTCTGTCTCAGATGATGGCTGTGCGTAGGAAGGTGTCCACATGGTCTAGCTCTCCTTCCAGACCTCTCACTCAGATGACGGGTTTGTGTAGTAAGCCGTTTGGAGAAAGACTGGACTCTCCATTGAGACCTCTTCCTCAGATAACAGGGGTGTGTGCATGGACTGCCCCCTCCTTCCAGACCTCTCTCTCAGATGACGGGTTTGTGTAGTAAGCCGTGTGGAGAAAGCCTGGACTCTTCAGTGAGACCTCTTCCTCAGATAACAGGGGTGTGTGCATGGACTGCCCTCTCCTTCCAGACCTCTCTCTCAGATGACAGGTTTGTGTAGTAAGCCTTGTGGAGAAAGCCTGGACTCTTCAGTGAGACCTCTTCCTCAGATAACAGGCGTGTGTGCATGGACTGCCCCCTCCTTCCAGACCTCTCTCTCAGATGACGGGTTTGTGTAGTAAGCCATGTGGAGAAAGCCTGGACTCTTCAGTGAGACCTCTTCCTCAGATAACAGGGGTGTGTGCATGGACTGCCTCTCCTTCCAGACCTCTCTCTCAGATGACGGGTTTGTGTAGTAAGCTGTGTGGAGAAAGCCTGGACTCTTCAGTGAGACCTCTTCCTCAGATAACAGGGGTGTGTGCATGGACTGCCCCCTCCTTCCAGACCTCTCTCTCAGATGACGGGTTTGTGTAGTAAGCTGTGTGGAGAAAGACTGAACTCCTCAGTGAGAATGCTGCCTCAGATGACGGGTGTGGTTAGTAGGGTGAATACAGGGACTAACCTCTTCTATCAGACGCTGTCTCAGATGATATCCATACATAGTAGGATGTGTGCCTGGACTAGCTTCTCATATCAGACCAATCTCTCAGGTGACAGGTGTGCATAATAGTCTGTGAACATGGACTGGCCTCTTCTGTCACAATTGTGTCTCAGATGATGGTGTGCCTAGTAGGTGTGTGGAATGAGACTAGCCACTCCGCTGAGACCTCTGTCTTGGAAGAAAGATGTGCAGAGTAAGCTCTGTCCTGGAACTTCCCTCTCCAACACTCCTCTCTCTGATAATGGATGCGCATAGTAGGGTGTAGGAAGAGACTATATTCACAACTCTTACAAAGCCAATGGGCGTGATTAGTACACTTTGACAAACACCATCTCCAGTAATACTCCATCCTACTGTAGCAAGTCTGCATATTACAATGTATTCAAAGATCACCTACGTCTTTCTACTGTGAACAGTCCTGCAAGAGTCTCGCAAGTTTGTAACTTTAAAAAAAAAATATGAATTAACCATCTACTCATCACAGTACCTATTTCCTAACACTTCCTCTCAAAAACAATGACCACAATATGCATTCCTACCAATGTAGTGTATTCAGAACTTATCTACCCCTTTTTACTATTCACAATCATGCAAGAGTCCTTCAAGATTGTAAAAATTAGCTAAAAAATATGCATTTTTTTTATCACAATAGTTATCCCTTAGACTCCTTCACTCTAAATCTAGGAAGACAGCATGCCTTTCTGTGGCCCCTTTGTAAAGCATTTGTACTTCATTTCCACAGCACCTCAGATGTTTCACAGTAAAGAGCAGTGGCCGCCATTTCATTTCTGACATTCCAATAGCCAGTCCCTGGGTTCTGTCGATCAAGCCAATGAATCCACAGACTCCACAACAATAATTCTTTTTTAAATTCTAATTACAGTGGTGGTTCCTTTCGGTCCTCCTGCACAGGCCTTGGGGTTAGGGGGTGCTCACCCTGTGGACTTCTATGACCTTTTCCACTTTTTTTGAGGACTTGGGGTAATGGCGGATGCAACAAGAGATAAATATTCTCTTGTGTTGTGGCCAGCCATTCACATATTGTGGCTTCTCCAGTGTACTGTACCAGCCAATCACAAACCATCATTTGTTTTTTTTAGGACCGTGGAGGTGTCCAAGCACTATATATATATTTTTGTTTTAGCACCTTTATGACCTTTTGTTGAAAAGCACTGAATGGATTTACAACAAATAACAAAAAGTGTGCTTCTATTTCATACTTCTAACTTTGTTCCAAATCTGGTGTAATTCAGTTCAGTTGTTTTTATGCAATGGAGGGTAAACTTTCCTATGTGTATTAAATCCAATATCCCTACTGTGGGAAACCACACCCTCTCTTTGTTGACTCTTGATTGATGGATCAGCACAAAACTTTCCAGAAAGAAGTCAAAGTGGATGAACTTTTGTTTTGCAGAGTTTAATTCGAATTCGTCAAATGGGGCCAAAGTAATTTATTTTAAAATACACTGGCACGATAACACCAGTGTAACTTTCAGTGATTTCATCAGTGATGTCATTAATGATGTCAGTTGAGATGTTGTCAGTGATGTCATTAATGATGTCATTTAACATGTTATCAGTAGCATGTAAGGTTGTACGCTGTTCAGGATAGTAGTGCAAGCGGGAGTTCTCTGAACCATAACTGGTGATTTTGTAATGAAAACGTCACTTTTACTGTTGCTTTTAAGTGAATTTCTGGATTTTTATTAAGTGTGTGTTAAGATCTTATTACCAAACTTAACTATAACCCCACTGTAGCCTTTGTGTTTTTTGTTGCAGTGAAGTGAATGATTATTTTCACATGTTAAGAACAAACTACCAAACTTAATCATATACCCGCTCACGTGCCTTTGTTTGCAATGTTCAGGTCTGGCTTTGCAGGTACAAAGTCAGATTAAACATATGACACCAAACAGCATTGTGCTTTGCAGTGACAGGTAAGTGAAGAACTTAAGTGTGTTCCAAGGTGCAGCGTCCATTAAATGTGGGTGTTGCCTCCTTGCACATCCACCAGCTGTGCTGGTCTTGACCCAGATTGTGTCCCATCTGCCCCCTCTGGGGACACCAATGTTCTCATCATCGCAGGCAATCCTTTTCTGGTTCCTATAAACGTCACCACGACATTGGATGTTCACACCTCTCACTTTGGCACCCCGCGGATCCAGTGACACCCCCCCCACACCACACACACACACACAAACCAGGTGAGTTCGGACTGATGCACGACAGTATTATTGATACAAGAAAGATTCATCTCCCGCCTCCAGCGGAGCACATCTGCTCCTGTATCCTCCATCTGGAAGATGTGATTGGACGCACAGGGCACACCTGGGGCAGGACCGGAGGTGCGTCCGTGGCGGGCGGTGACACCAGTCTCCAGGGTCTGTGGGTGACATCACCGCCTCCAATCAGCTGTAGCCTGAAGCCGGAGCCGGAAGCAGCTGCCGCTTGGTGGGCTCCGGAAGCGTCAGTCACCTGACAGCTGTACTTGTCTGGGCCCGCCTCAGGCCAGTGCAGAGGGAGAGAGGTAAACACTGACTGCTGTAGTCACAGATGTAGGGCTCAGTTCCACGATTGATTGACAGCCTAGTGCAGTGGTTTTCAAGATGTTTAATGCCTAGCACAACCAGTGAGAAAATAAATAATTGGCCCGCATCAGAATTTTTCACAATTATTCTATTAAGTTGGCAATGTTTAACTATGTCTAGACTTGTTTAAACATTGCAGTTAAGTTCTGTTACCTTTTTAAAAATGTAATGCATGCTTTCCTGCTTAAAACAAAGCACTGTTTTATGCTTAATGCTTCTTTTGGCCAGAGCCTGTTGCCTCCTCAGAATCAGTTGAGGCCCCACTAGGGGGGTGGGGGCACCCCAGTTTGAAGACCCCTGGCCTAGTGACTCCTGATGCTGATTCTAGGCTGCTTTGGTTACTTTTAGAAACTAGGGGCCATATTTATGTCCAAGTGACGCGGAGCAGCACATCACCATACTGGGCTGCGTATTAGGGAAAGGGCAGGAATACACTGTTTTAAAAGACTATGGTTCATTCCTGTCTTCGACCCTGCACTGGTGCCGTTTTGCCAGCATAGCACAAACGCAGGCCCCCTTGCACCATGGTGGGGTTCCTGCATTGCAAGGAGGATTGTTTGTGTGTAGAAAGGGGCACAAAACAATCTTGGGAGGGCACCTTCCTGCACAAAACAATCTTGGGAGGCTTTCCCATCTTTCTGTGTGTGCTGCAGAATGCAGCACATACAGAAAGAGGAAAAGACAAAGCAAACTAAAGATATTTCTCCTTGTTACACCTCACCTGGGAGGGGTAGCATTGTTCCTCATTCCCAAGTCTGACACTTCAGTTAAATCTGTGAATGCATCAAAATCTATGCATGTTGCATGGAAACACCCCTGAAAAAAACCTCCCTAAGACAGAGTAATGCAATGCAGTGATTTGCGATGCGTTGCTTTACTCTGTTTTTATGAAGCAAACCTCAGGTCCACGCAAGGATGCAGTGCACGGCTTCATAAGTAAAATTTGGGGCTTGCATCGCGCATGCATCACAATGCATGATGTAAAAGCGACGCAATCCCACTTATAAATATGCCCCTAGGAGACTGCAGTTCACAAAAAGGATCTTTCACTTATTTCTGATCAATGATTCACAAATTTTATTGCACATCCATATACGTACCTTTCTCCTCCTTTGAAGAGCACTGCTCTGACAAGGGATCTATATGTGTGTGGTCTCAGTATCCTTTTATACAAAATTGACTATTCGAAGTGTGCATAGTAGAGATTGCCAAGTCTTTTAAGCACTTTCAAAGCATCTGGTAACCTTGAATAATAATAGACCCCCACACAGCATTTCAAATGCACCTCATCCCTGACCTGCAACAGTGCCTCATCTTCCAGTACAGGACCCCCACACAGCCCTTCCTATGCACCTCAGCCCTGACCTGCAGCAGCTACTGTTCTTCCAGTACTTGACCCCCAAACAGGTGTTCCAACGCACCCCCGCACTGCCCTGAAGCTGCCCCTGCTCTTCCAATAATGGACCCCCACACAGCTCTCCCAATGCACCTCAACCATGACCTGCAGCAGCCCCTGCTCTTCCAGTAGTGGACCCCTACACAGCACTTCCAGTGCACCGCAGCCCCTGCTCACAGTACTGGACCCCAATGCACACCTTCAAATGCACCACAACCCTGACCAGTGGCAGCCCCTGCCCTTCCAGTACTGGACCCCAGCACATTCTTCCAATGCACCTCAACCCTGGCATGAAGCAACCCCTGTTCTTCTTGTACTGGACCCTCACACACCCTTCCAATGCACCTCAACCATGACCTTCAGCAGCCCCTACTCTTCCAGCACTGAACCCCCAAACAGCCTCACCAATGCACCTCAACCATGACCTGCAGCAGCCCCTACTCTTCCAGCACTGGACCCCCACACAGCCTCACCAATGCACCTCAACCATGACCTGCAGCAGCCCCTTCTCCTCCAGTACTAGACCCCCCACACAGCCTTACCAATGCACCTCAACCATTACCTGCAGCAGCCCCTGCTCTTCCAGCACTGAACCCCCACACAGCCTTACCAATGCACCTCAACCATGACCTGCAGCAGCCCCTTCTCCTCCAGCACTAGACCCCCCACACAGCCTTCCAATGCACCTGAACCCTGACTTGCACAGTCCCTGCTGACACTGTACTGGGCCCCCAATTCACCTCTTCAAATGCACCTTAGCCCTGACCTATGGCAGCCCCTGTTCTTCCAGTACTGGACCCCCACACATCCTTCCAAGGCACCTCAACTTTGACCTGCAGCAGCCCCTTCTCCTCCAGTACTAGACCCCCACACAGCCCCTCCAAAGCACTTCAACCCAGACCTGCAGCAGCCCCTGCTGACACAGTACTGGACCCCCCCCCCCACAGCCCTTCCAATGCATCTCAACCATGACCTGTAGCAGCCCCCGTTCTTCCAGTACTAGAGTCCCACACAGCCCTTCCAATGCACCTCAGTCCTAACTCACAGCAGCCCTTGCTCCTCCAGTACTGGCTCCCCACACAAAACCCTCCAAAGCACCTCAACCCAGACCTGCAGCAGCCCTTGCTGACACATTACTGGACCCCCCCCAAACAGCCCTTCCAATGCATCTCAACCATGTCCTGCATCAGCCCCCGCTCTTCCTGTACTGGATCCCCACACAGCCCTTCCAATGCACTTCAGACCTGACCTGCAGCGGCTCCTGCTCTTCCAGTACTGGACCCTCACACAGCTCTTTAAATGCACCTCATACCTGACCTGCATTAGCCCCTGCTCTTCAAGTACTGGACACCCCAGAGCACTTCCAATACACCTCAACCAAGACCTGTGCAGCCCCTGCTGATGTAGTACTGGACCCCCACATGACTCTTCCAGTGCACCTCAACCCTGGCCTGCAGTAGCTCCTGCTGACATAGTACTGGACACCCACCTGGCCTTTCCAATGCAGCTCAACCGAGACCTGCAACAGCCCCTGCCCTTCCAGTACTGGACCCCTGCACATTCTTCCAATGCACCTCAACCCTGACATGAAGCAGCACCTGTTCTTCCTGTAATGGACCCTCACACACCCTTCCAATGCACCTCAACCATGACCTTCAGCAGCCCCTACTCTTCCAGCACTGAACCCCTACACAGCCTCACCAATGCACCTCAACCATGACCTTCAGCAGCCCCTACTCTTCCACCACTGAACCCCCACACAGCCTCACCAATGCACCTCAACCATGACCTGCAGCAGCCCCTACTCTTCCAGCACTGGACCCCCACACAGCCTTACTAATGCACCTCAACCATGACCTGCAGCAGCCCCTTCTCCTCCAGTACTAGACCCCCCACACAGCCCTTCCATTGCACCTCAACCTTGATCTGCATCAGCCCCGCTCTTCCTGTACTGGAGCCCCACACAGCCCTTCCAATGCACTTCAGACCTGACCTGCAGCGGCTCCTGCTCTTCCAGTACTGGACCCTCACACAGCTCTTTAAATGCACCTCATACCTGACCTGCATTAGCCCCTGCTCTTCAAGTACTGGACACCCCACAGCACTTCCAATACACCTCAACCAAGACCTGCGCAGCCCCTGCTGATGTAGTACTGGACCCCCACATGACTCTTCCAGTGCACCTCAACCCTGGCCTGCAGTAGCTCCTGCTGACATAGTACTGGACACCCACCTGGCCTTTCCAATGCAGCTCAACCGAGACCTGCAACAGCCCCTGCCCTTCCAGTACTGGACCCCTGCACATTCTTCCAATGCACCTCAACCCTGACATGAAGCAGCACCTGTTCTTCCTGTAATGGACCCTCACACACCCTTCCAATGCACCTCAACCATGACCTTCAGCAGCCCCTACTCTTCCAGCACTGAACCCCTACACAGCCTCACCAATGCACCTCAACCATGACCTTCAGCAGCCCCTACTCTTCCACCACTGAACCCCCACACAGCCTCACCAATGCACCTCAACCATGACCTGCAGCAGCCCCTACTCTTCCAGCACTGGACCCCCACACAGCCTTACTAATGCACCTCAACCATGACCTGCAGCAGCCCGTTCTCCTCCAGTACTAGACCCCCCACACAGCCCTTCCATTGCACCTCAACCTTGATCTGCATCAGCCCCGCTCTTCCTGTACTGGAGCCCCACACAGCCCTTCGAATGCACTTCAGACCTGACCTGCAGCGGCTCCTGCTCTTCCAGTACTGGACCCTCGCACAGCTCTTTAAATGCACCTCATACCTGACCTGCATTAGCCCCTGCTCTTCAAGTACTGGACACCCAACAGCACTTCCAATACACCTCAACCAAGACCTGCGCAGCCCCTGCTGATGTAGTACTGGACCCCCACATGACTCTTCCAGTGCACCTCAACCCTGGCCTGCAGTAGCTCCTGCTGACATAGTACTGGACACCCACCTGGCCTTTCCAATGCAGCTCAACCTAGACCTACATCAGCCCCCGCTCTTCCAGTACTGGACCCTGTGTTGGACATGGCTCTGCTGAGGGAATTTTCCTGAAACTTTTTTGCTTTTCTCTCCCAGTCTTTGCTCACTCTCTGTGCGTGACCTTAAGACTCTGGGCTGTTCCTCACTGTCTGGCAGTAGGAAAGCAGGTGTGCTCATTCTACCTACAATGTAGATGCAGTCAAAGACAAAACCCATGAAAGAGAAAGGAACAAAATTTATTAACATGACATGGTGACAGCTGACTTTGAAAAGTCAAGGCCAAAAGTAATTTAAAAAAAAAATATTATTTATTTATAATACGGAACTCTCATAGAGGTCCAAATAAAACACGGTATAAATACACAAGAGAGACCATAAAATAAGTAACCTAAAAACATCCCAAACAGTTTAAGTACCCCAGTTCATACAAAATAATTCAATAATATAATTATTAAAATTTTAAAAAACACTTTCAAAAGTTAAAAATCCTATAGCAAAACAATTCATTTGGAGGGTCATAAAAGGCCTGCAATATTTCTTATAAAGTAAGTAAGGAAAGTTGAAGGCAGATTGGGCGAAACCATCTACGATGATATGACAAGGCTGGCCAAATAAAAAAAACATGGTTCAAAATGTGGGTGCCATTTTGACTGAAATTACAAATCACCGGAAATCCATACCATTTAGCCCATAATACTTTGAGCAGAAGCAGCCTCTGCTGTAATAGGAGCCAGAACCATCTAATCCCATGTGGTAGGTTCCAAAAAGGATAGGGTTGCATTACCTTCAATAGTACAGAATCTATTACGGACTATAAACCGTGCCTGTGTTCAAAGGCCTTTCACCCAAGCAAAAGCTTGCAGACTAAGTTGCTTGTCTAAGGATGGTTTTTAGCGGTAACAGAGAAAGTGTAAAAATAAAATCAGGATCTAAATGAAGCAAGTCTAGGACATGTGTGAAATTCCTACCAATAGCATATTTTGCTCTACTGCCAGCCATGATTTCTTTCTTTAACAGCGGCTTCAAAGAATCGTCACCACTCTTCTCCAAACTAACCATCCATCATACAACCCCAGCCAGTCCTTGCACGAATGTGCTTCTTAGACCCACTTCTAGCCTTATGATTGATGCTGAGGAAGCCAAGCTAAAAGATGGTAATTTTCTAATGATGTGGCCCTCTAGCTTATATAAAACTCCCATTTAGAAACTCCTACTTGCTCCAAACCATTCAGTAAAGAAGGTGGTATCTTTGCCTGGTATACCTCTAAAAGGTGTTTAAAATGTCTTGTGCCTGTCGCCCTATGGAGGGCGTCCAGGCCATTAGCTTGAGATTGCAGCTTGCTTAAATTATGTTCTATGTGTGCTCTGACACTGAGGTTCCCACAAACTATTTTTATCAAAAAAGGTACAAATGTATCCTTTCTAGCTTTTGTGTTCCCAATGACCAGCAGAATTTATCATACTTAAATTTCTTCTTACTGTGGAAGCACAAAATTTTACTTTTAGAGAAGTTTACTTTTAGAACGTGGGACTCTGTAAACTGCTGTAAGGCCTGCAGATGATTATTTAACCCATTTGGGGTGCGATGGGGTGATAATTATTCATCAGCATAAAGTAAACAGATTATGGGCGTCCCCCCCAATTTGGGGGTGAAACCCTCACTCCGGGTTAGATAGCTGGGTAAGTCTGAAATATACAGGGAAAAACAGCAGGGAGGCAACATGCACACTTGTTTTAAATCATTCTGGGTTGGGATTTCATGTGACAAGCCTCCATCACCACCTAACAGCACCCTACACCAGATGGAGAAATGGAGGGCGATCACCAGATCTAACAGATCATATGCACAATATCACAAGAAAACACAATACACAGAAGCACCTCAGTGAGTACCCTCAGGATGAGGAAAAGTTATATACACAAGATATATGTACACAAACCAAAATTAGGTAAGTAATAGCAAGAAAAGTAATGCAAGCAGTGTAGAATTACAGTAGATTGCAATAGGAGCACATAGGTATAGGGGCAACACAAACCATATACTCCAAAAGTGGAATGCGAACCACGAATGGACTACAAACCTATGTGAGCTTGTAGAGGGTCGCTGGGAATGTAAGAAAACAGTGAGGGTTAGAAAAATAGCCCACCCCAAGACCCTGAAAAGTAGGTGTAAAGTGTACCTACTACCCCAAGAGAGCACAGAAGTTGTGATAGGGGGTTTCTGGAGGAAGAACAAAGACCAGCAATGCAACAACATTGGATTTCCAGACCTGAGTACCTGTAAGACAAGGGGACCAAGTCCAAGAGTCACGACAGTGTCGAGAGTGGGCAGGAGCCCAGGAAATGCCAGCTGAGGGTGCAAGAAAGCTGCCACCAGTTGGAGGAAGCTTGGAGTTCTGCAAGAAAAAAGAGAGCTAGGGACTTCTCCTTTCGAAAACGGATCTCTCGCGTCGCGATGAAGCCTGCAGAGGTGTTCCCATGACGAAAGACCATAAAAAAGCCTTGCTAGCTGCAATGGTCGCGGTAGAGGCTTTTGGGTGCTGCTATGGCCCAGGAGGGACCAGGATGTCGCCACTTGGAAGAGGAGACAGAGGGGGCACCCAGCAACTCAGGGAGCCCTCACAGAAGCAGGCAGCAGCCGCAGAAGTACCTGAACAGGCACTTGGAAGAAAAGTGAACCGGAGTCCACCCGAAGTCACAAAAGGGAGTCCCACGACGCCAGAGGACAACTCAGAAGGTTGTGCACTGCAGGAAGGAGTGTCGGGGACCGAGGCTTGGCTGTGCATGAAGGAAATCCTGGAAGAGTGCACAGGAGCCGGAGCAGCTGCAAATCACGTGGTACCCAGCAATGCAGTCTAGCGTGGGGAGGCAAGGACTTACCTCCACCAAACTTAGACTGAAGAGTCACTGGACTGTGGGAGTCACTTGGACAGAGTTGCTGAGTTCCAGGGACCATGCTCGTCTTGCTGAGAGGGGACCCAGAGGACCATTGATGCAGTCTTTTGGTGCCTGCGGTTGCAGGGGGAAGATTCCGTCGACCCACAGGAGATTTCTTCAGAGCTCCTGGTGCATGGAGGAGGCAGGCTTACCCCAGAGCATGCATCACCTGGAAACAGTCGAGAAAGCCGGCAGGATGAAGCGATACAAGGTTGCTAGTAGTTGTCTCGCTACTTTGTTGCGGTTTTGCAGGCGTCCTGAGCAGTCAGCGGTCGATTCTTTGGCAGAAGATGAAGAGGGAGATGCAGAGGAACTCTGGTGAGCTCTTGAATTCGTTATCTAAAGAATTACCCAAAGCAGAGACCCTAAATAGCCAGAAAAAGAGGTTTGGCTACCTAGGAAGGAGGATTGGCAACCAAGAGAGGTAAGAGCCTATCAGAAGGAGCCTCTGACGTCACCTGCTGGCACAGGCCACTCAGAGCAGTCCAGTGTGCCACAAATACCTATGTTTCCAAGATGGCAGAGGTCTGGGACACACTGGAGGAGCACTGGGAACCTACCTTGGGAGGTGCAGGTCAGGGGAGTGGTCCCTCCCCTTTCCTTTGTCCAGTTTCACGCCGAAGCAAGGCTGGGGGATCCCTAAACCGGTGTAGACTGGCTTATGCAGAGATGGGCACCATCTGTGCCCATCAAAGCATTTCCAGAGGCTGGGGGACGTGACTCCTCCCCAGCCCTGACACCTATTTCCAAAGGGAGAGGGTGTTACACCCTCTCTCAGAGTAAATCCTTTGTTCTGCCTTCCTGGGCCAGGGCTGCCTGGACCCCAGGGGGGCAGAAACCTGTCAGAGGGGTTGGCAGCAGCAGCAGCTGCAGTGGAGACCCCGGAAAGGCAGTTTGGCAGTACCCGGGTTCTGTGCTAGAGACCCGGGGGATCATGGAATTGTCCCCCCAATGCCAGAATGGCATTGGGGTGACAATTCCATGATCGTAGACATGTTACACAGCCATGTTCGGAGTTACCATTGTGACGCTGTACATAGGTAGTGACCTATGTACAGTGCACGTGTGTAGTGGTGTCCCCGCACTCACAAAGTCCGGGGAATTTGCCCTGAACGATGTGGGGGCACCTTGGCTAGTGCCAGGGTGCCCAGACACTAAGTAACTTTGCACCCAACCTTCACCAGGTGAAGGTTAGACATTTAGGTGACTTATAAGTTACTTAAGTGCAGTGGTAAATGGCTGTGAAATAACATGGACATTATCTCACTCAGGCTGCACTGGCAGGCCTGTGTAAGAATTGTCAGAGCTCCCTAAGGGTGACAAAAGAAATGCTGCAGCCCATAGGGATCTCCTGGAACTCCAATACCCTGGGTACCTCAGTACCATTTACTAGGGAATTATATGGGTGTACCAGTATGCCAATGTGAATTGGTAAATTTAGTCACTAGCCTGTTAGTGACAAATTTGGAAAGCAGAGAGAGCATAACCACTGATGTTCTGGTTAGCAGAGCCTCAGTGAGACAGTTAGGCATCACACAGGGAACACATACAGGGCACATACTTATGAGCACTGTGGCCCTGTCTGGCAGGGTCCCAGTGACACATAGACTAAAACATCATATATACAGTGAAAAATGGGGGTAACATGCCAGGCAAGATGGTATTTCCTGCATGTGGAGAAATCAATAAAGGCTGCATGAGCCACCCCCCTCTCATGGAGACATGTTTCTCATTTATTACCTGCAGGGCCGAGATGTTATAAATTATTCTGTGATTCTTTGTGAAGCCAGATTGCTCCAGAGGGATAATTTTGTTTCTTTCTGCCCAGTCACTAATCTGAGATAGCAAGCATTTAGCAAATATTTTGCCAACCGCATCAAGTAGAGCGATCTGGGGATAGTTCCCAGGGCAGTTATGATCCCCCTTCTTAAATAACTAAACAATATACTGCCCTTCCAAGACAGAGGCATTTTCCTAGTTTCATAACAGCACTGAAAGATCTGAAACAAGATTTTACTCCAATTAAGAACATCATGTTTTATAACCAATACAGGGATTTTATCTAGTCCCATTACTGGGGAACTACGCATGCCTCTAATGACCTCCTCAATTTCTTTCACAGAAGAGGAAGTATATGAAGAAGAATCGTCACCAGCTAGATGTCACCTTCTATAATCCTATTAGTCGCATAAAGTCCTGATATAAAGGTGGACCAGCTTGCTTCATCGTTGACCATTGGAAGCGATCTAGTTCTCTAGTCACATCCTTCAGCTACCAATGACCAAAAACGTCTAGATTGGCCATTAACTGCTGCTTCCCTTACAATAATCCAAAATCTGTCGATTGCATCTCTTTTTAAACACACCCTTAAACACCTCATTCTTATTTTTAATTATGAACAACTGAATATTTCTTTCTAGAGAGCATTCTCCATATTATTTGCGGATATGGCATTAATCGCTCTATTCAATAAAAGTAAGGGGTGAGGTTTTGCCATAAGCTTGCCCGTGGCCTTCTGACCGGTGTTCCCAAGCAGCTGCTGCCTAAATCTGAGAACTTCTCCATAACATTTCCTGCCCAGCTTTCAAGATTGCATAATGCTGTCCCTAATTTACATTTCAACCCCTTAATGCTGCCATGGGTCCAATGTGTTATTCCAGTTTTAATATTGAATCTTGACTTTGACCCATCAAAACCCCAGGTGTCAGCGGGGAGCACTTTCAGGTTAAGAGACACTACCAGAGTATTATGATCACTAAACACTGTCTCTGTCACTTTTATATCGTGCACCAAAGAGAATGCCTGATAACTGATCACCACATAGTCTAAAATTGCCACTCTCCCTGTGATTTGTGTGTGTATCGAGCTGGTGAATCAGAGGGAAGTCTTGCTTATATGTTCTTATTTTATGAGGAAAAACACAAGTGGGGATTCCATACGCTTCCTCATTTTCCTCATCCCAGAATTGGAGTAAGACAGGATTCGAGAATTTACAGTTTAGGTCCCCAACCAGAATAATTCGAGATACAGGTTCCCTATTTCAGAATTCATTAATGAATACAAATACCTTATCTAAGAGGGCATCATGTGAGGCACCAGGGGGGATATAAGAATTTACCAACACCAAGGGAGCCCAGGCAGACCCTTCTCCTACACTGTGTAAGATTATAGCCATAAACATATTGCTGGGGTCTCTAAAGCATTCATAATACCAATTATGCCTATTAGTCAGCAGGCAAGCTACCCCACCCTTTGTGTGACCTCTCTGTGAAGGTGTGGCATTAGAATAAAACAAATAATAGTCATCGCACAAGAGCTCCCCATCACACCAAGCCTCTTGCAGGCAGATCATGTCTGCCTTTAATAAATTCAGAAACTCCAGTTTTTCCCCATTATTTTTTATGCCAGCAACGTACCAGGAAGCAGCGATAAGCTCATTGCTAGCATATTGATACTGATGGATAAGATTTAAAGGAAGAATTGCTTAAAATGCCCAGTAAGCAATTCCAAGAGTAGATGCTGGCACTTGAGCCTTGGGTTAGACACTTCGCGCTTCCTTAAGCGTCACCTGCCTGCCGTGCCTCCCTAGAGAAACTTTTAGTACCTGTTGACTTAAAGGTAGGCTGCTGATATTACATAGAGGTTGGGGAATGGAAACCTGCGCACCCACACCTTCCTGGTGTTGCTGTACACCCCTACCAGCAAACTTACTTCCTGCCTCCCTCGGGATTGGAATAACATTGATACCTTTACATTGCAACCTTTCTGAATTATTTAAAATTTTGTTAACTATGAGTAGCCCGAGTCCTCCATTGATACCAAATGTATATCATTACTTTCAATTAATCTAAGTAACTCTATCTCAGAAAAAACATTTTAGAAGAAAAGATCTATTCAAAATTAAATCAGTATCAAACGGAAGAATAAAATCTAAAACCAAAGGGTCCACATAATTCAACCTCTGCTTCTTTCCCTTGGAAGGTAGTGTGTCTGATCGGATCTTGGGCCGTGTGGGATCCACAAATGGTTGCGCCAGAGGGTTCAAGGGCAACATACTTGAATGTAAAGATGACGTGTTATGTCCCACGGTTAGGTCATCTCCGTCTGACCCATGGTTAGACCATCTTCGCCTGACCCACAAGAGGTACGTGATGAAACATACAATACTCTAGACTAAATTTGCAAGATGATGGTTTCAGTCTGGTTCCTGCAATGTTTGACAATTTTGCGGCAAAGGGGAGACCTCTAAAAATTGCACTTTTCTCCGACCTTTTTTGGTGATTCTGTTTTTTTTCCCCTTTACAAATTTTCATTTTGTTCATGGCATTTTGCATCGACGAACAAGATGCTCTGATTACCGTGTTCACCTTTGGATGAACCATAAAGATCAGAAACACTTTGAGCCTCACAACTTAGGCTCCTTTCTTGTAAGAAATCATTCAACACAAATCTGATGGAGTCCACCGGGCTCTCAATTGATGCAGAGTTTATAGATATCTCCTTAACCTGAGGTTTACCAGCCTGAGAGCAGATGTCAATCCCAGATTATGCAAACTTATTCTCTTCTACACAAAACTGTACTAAAGCACCTTCTGAATGTAATAGGATTTAATCATGGTTGCCTCCTTTATTGGTGATCAGTTCTTTCAGAATAGTTATATTTGTGTCAAAAATACAGTCAGACTCCCCGACAAATTTTTCCAATAGATTTCAAATGGAAGAAATAAGTCTCTCTAACCTAAAGAGAGAGTCAGAGACCTGCATATTTTGATCTGGGGGATTACTTGGGAGAGTAACATTTATACACAAATCAGGAGTCACAGAGAGATGTGAATACAAGGAGGGATGGTTTAAAGGAGTACTACTAAAGAGAAGCAGGCTCGTGGACAGTGGCTGGGAAGAAGACTGAAGTGTATCCACCCCCTGTTGTGGCCCATGTCTTTGATATAATTCTTTGTCTAGGTCCAGAAGTGTAAAGTCATCCATCTGGTGCTCCAAATCTGAACTTTGTGGGAGAGCTTCTTTCCTGACTTCGCCGGACCTGTCCACCCTTTCTAAGGCTAAGCCCTCAGAATTACAAGCTGGGCGAAGAATAATACTATGGGGTGGGGAAGATGCTTTTCTTAAGCCATGCTCCTCAATGTGGTAAAGGGCTACCTTGGATGCAAGAGGTTCCTGAACAGCCGCTTTGGGGGTATCAAGACAAGCTGACTCCTTGAGGCTAGAATGCTGTGGCTCAACAACCTGCATTACTTTATGCATGTCCCTGCTGCCAAATAATCTAACTTCAGGTGGTTCGGATGGAGCCCTCTCAGTTTCCCAGAATGTAAAAATTGTATTTCTGTACTCCAGTCACAGGACTACGGCATCCCTGTTGTGGAGAGGGTTAGATTTAGTTTTCAAACAGGATCTCCCCGGGAGCAAACTACCCGATCTCAATTTTTTGGCACTCATTGTTCCCTTCGATGCCTTTAGTAATCAAACACCAGTAATACTTTCCACTTCCCATAGATACCAATATATTATTCTGATAGTCAGATTCTTCTACTTGTAAAATGCTTAGGATGTAAGTGTCAGTCCAATCAAGGATAAGATGCACCACTTCGAAGCTTCCTATGAAAAGCACCTTTACAACAAGGACAGCAATTCCTTCTATACAAAGGAGAGAAAGGAGTTCTTAGTGTCCAAAGTTCTAAAGAACCAAAGTTCTGGGCAAGGGAGACAGGGTGAATAAGAGAAGGAGAGGTAAAGGCAACAAGCCGCATCAAGAACTACCAGTGGCATCTTCCGTTGCCAAAAACGCTGCTCTCCAAAGTAGAACTATTAATATAACCAAACAGTTCCTGCCTCCCCTCTCTTTTTAGCTGGTTAACCAAGGATATGGTCCTCGACAGCATCTGCAGCCCGATGATTCAGCAGTGCGTCTTCTCAGGAGACCTTCTATATTGTATTAGACAACGCAGGGTACCAGAACCGGCCAGGTTAAGGGAGAGCCGCAACTCATCAGGAGTAGATGAAGCATAGTTTATAAGGAGTGAGGGGGAGCAGTGACTCTCAGGAGCTCTCACCCTATGCGTAGCACTCCTCCTCCTCCTTTAAGACTTCTCCGCCCTCTAGCTCCTCACCTTGGCTCGGCTCTGCTGGAGTCCGCTTCTCCAAGATGTGTGTGTGAGCGAGCAGATGACTCCTCTCTACGACTCCTGCTCGCACTTGCTGCCTCCCGTACGTCACTCTGGGTGGCGCTCCGACTGCTTCCAGGCACTCCCAACTATTTTTGCCTCCTATGAGCCGTTCTGGGTGATGCAGCACTACTCTGACTTCCCAGTACACACCTTATTGAGGCTGTAACTCCTGTGTCCGCGGGTTACACAACAGCATGCCAGATGCTGTAGGAAAGTACCATCTTGAATGGCATGTTATCCCCATATTTCACTGTATGTATGTTGTTCTAGTCCTTGTGTCACTGGGATCCTGCCAGGCAGGGCCCCAGTGCTCATAGTATGTGCCCTGTATGTGTTCCCTGTGTGATGTCTAACTGTCTCACTGAGGCTCTGCTAACCAGAACCTAAGTGGTTAAGCTCTCTGTGCTTTCCAAATTTGTCACTAACAGGCTAGTGACTAACTTTACCAATTCACATTGGCATACTGGTACACCCATATAATTCCCTAATATGTGGTACTGAGGTACCCAGGGTATTGGGGTTCCAGGAGATCCCTATGGGCTGCAGCATTTCTTCTGCCACCCATAGGGAGCTCTGAGAATTCTTACACAGGCCTGCCACTACAGCCTGCTTGAAATAACGTCCACGTTATTTCACACCCATTTTCCACTGCACTTAAGTAACTTATAAGTCACCTAAATGTCTAACCTTCACCTGGTGAAGGTTGGGTGCAAAGTTACTTAGTGTGTGGGCACCCTGGCACTAGCCAAAGGTGCCCCCACATCGTTCAGGGCAAATTCCCCAGACTTTGTGAGTGTGGGGACATCATTACACGTGTGCACTATATATAGTATAGCGTTACAATGGTAACTCCGAACATGGCCATGTTGTAGGAGGCTGGACTGGCTTGTAGTGAGTACCAAGGGGTACTTACACCTTGCACCAGGCCCAGTTATCCCTTAGTGTATAGGGTGTCTAGCAGCTTAGGCTGATAGATAATGGTAGCTTAGCATAGCAGCTTAGGCTGAACTAGGAGACGAGTGAAGCTCCTACAGTACCACTAGTGTCATATGCACAATATCATAAGGAAACACAATACACAGATATACTAAAAATAAAGGTACTTTATTTTTATGACAATATGCCAAAAGTATCTCAGTGAGTACCCTCAGTATGAGGATAGCAAATATACACAAGATATATGTACACAATACCAAAATATGCAGTAATAGTATTAGAAAACAGTCGAGGGTACCTGTGGAACAAGGGGACCAAGTCCAAAAGTCACAAGCAAGTCGGAGATGGGCAGATGCCCAGGAAATGCCAGCTGTGGGTGCAAAGAAGCTGCTACTGGACAGTAGAAGCTGAAGGTTCTGCAGGAACGACAAGGGCTAGAGACTTCCCCTTTGGAGGATGGATCCCCCACGCCGTGGAGAGTTGTGCAGAAGTATTTTCCTGAAGAAAGGGTTTTTGGATGCTGCTGTGGCCCAGGAGGGACCAGGATGTCGCCAATTGCATCTGGGGACAGAGGGGGTGTCGAGCAAGACAAGGAGCCCTCTCAGAAGCCGGCAGCACCCGCAGAAGTGCCGGAACAGGCACTACAAAGTGGAGTGAAACAGTGCTCAGCCGAAGTTGCACAAAGGAGTCCCACGCCGCCGGAGGACAACTTAGGAGGTCGTGCAATGCAGGTTAGAGTGCTGTGGACCCAGGCTGGGCTGTGCACAAAGGATTTCTGCCGGAAGTGCACGGAGGCCGGAGTAGCTGCAAAAGTCGCGATTCCCAGCAATGCAGTCTGGCGTGGGGAGGCAAGGACTTACCTCCACCAAACTTGGACTGAAGAGTCACTGGACTGTGGGAGTCACTTGGACAGAGTTGCTGGATTCAAGGGACCTCGCTCGTCGTGCTGAGAGGAGACCCAGGGTACTGGTGATGCAGTTCTTTGGGGCCTGCGGTTGCAGGGGGACGATTCCGTCGACCCACGGGAGATTTCTTCGGAGCTTCTAGTGCAGAGAGGAGGCAGACTACCCCCACAGCATGCACCACCAGGAAAGCAGTCGAGAAGGCGGCTGGATCAGCGTTACAGAGTTGCAGTAGTCGTCTTTGCTACTTTGTTGCAGTTTTGCAGGCTTCCAGCGCGGTCAGCAGTCGATTCCTTGGCAGAAGGTGAAGAGAGAGATGCAGAGGAACTCGGATGAGCTCTTGCATTCGTTATCTAAGGAATCCCCAAAGACAGAGACCCTAAATAGCCAGAAAAGAGGGTTTGGCTACTTAGGAGAGAGGATAGGCTAGCAACACCTGAAGGAGCCTATCAGAAGGAGTCTCTGACGTCACCTGCTGGCACTGGCCACTCAGAGCAGTCCAGTGTGCCAGCAGCACCTCTGTTTCCAAGATGGCAGAGGTCTGGAGCACACTGGAGGAGCTCTGGGCAGGGGAGGTGCAGGTCAGGGGAGTGGTCACTCCCCTTTCCTTTGTCCAGTTTCGTGCCAGAGCAGGGCTGAGGGGTCCCTGAACTGGTGTAGACTGGCTTATGCAGAAATGGGCAACATCTGTGCCCATGAAAGCATTTCCAGAGGCTGGGGGAGGCTACTCCTCCCCAGCCCTAACCCCATTTTCCAAAGGGAGAGGGTGTAACACCCTCTCTCTGAGGAAGTCCTTTGTTCTGCCTTCCTGGGCCAAGCCTGGCTGGACCCCAGGAGGGCAGAAACCTGTCTGAGGGGTTGGCAGCAGCAGCAGCTGCAGTGAAACCCCGGGAAAGGCAGTTTGGCAGTACCCAGGTCAGAGCTACAGACCTGTGGGATCATGGGATTGTGCCAACTATGCCAGGATGGCATAGAGGGGGACATTCCATGATCATAGACATGTTACATGGCCATATTCGGAGTTACCATTGTGAAGCTACATATAGGTAGTGACCTATATGTAGTGCACGCGTGTAATGGTGTCCCCGCACTCACAAAGTCTGGGGAATTGGCCCTGAACAATGTGGGGGCACCTTGGCTAGTGCCAGGGTGCCCACACACTAAGTAACTTGGCACCCAACCTTTACCAGGTAAAGGTTAGACATATAGGTGACTTATAAGTTACTTAAGTGCAGTGTAAAATGGCTGTGAAATAACGTGGACGTTATTTCACTCAGGCTGCAGTGGCAGGCCTGTGTAAGAATTGTCAGAGCTCCCTATGGGTGGCAAAAGAAATGCTGCAGCCCATAGGGATCTCCTGGAACCCCAATACCCTGGGTACCTCAGTACCATATACTAGGGAATTATAAGGGTGTTCCAGTATGCCAATGTAAATTGGTGAAATTGGTCCCTAGCCTGTTAGTGACAATTTGTACAGAGAGAGCATAACCACTGATGTTCTGGTTAGCAGAGCCTCAGTGAGACAGTTAGGCATCACACAGGGGACACATACATATAAACCACAAACTTATGAGCACTTGGGTCCTGGCTAGCAGGGTCCCAGTGACACATAACAAACATAATGAAAACATAGGGTTTTCACTATGAGCACTGGGCCCTGGCTGGCAGGATCCCAGTGAGACAGTGAAAAAACCCTGACATACACTCACAAACAGGCCAAAAGTGGGGGTAACAAGGCTAGAAAGAGGCTACTTTCTCACACAACCCCCCCCCCAAAATGAAGGACAATAAGGCTAACCTTGGCCAGTTGAGACTTTATTGTCTAAGTGGTGATAAGTAGAGAGTAGCTCTGCAATAGACTGGTTACTCCCTTTATCATCCACTATATGGTTACTTCCCTGTGGGGATGTAAACCACCCTGTTTGAAGTTTTTTAGCTAAGCAACAATGTGAAGATGTATTTTCTGAGTTTCTATCAGTAAATTTTAGTTTAGAGCAGTGGGAATTGTCCACTGAACCTATTTGTAGTGATGGAAATGCCAGACAGGGATGCTGTCTCAGAAAAGCCATAGCTGGGCAAAAACTTTGTCCATATGGCTGGAAGAGAGAACAGGGATGCTGTTTCTCTTGAGTTGGAGCAGGGCAGGGATGCTGTCCTATGAGTTCCACACTAGGGCAGGGATGCTGTCCTAAGTGTTGTGAGGCAGTGCAGGGTTTCTGCACTAAAGTTTCTCTGGGAGGGTTGGAGGGATGCTCCATGTTAACTAAAATGGTGTTCTTTTTTCTCACAAATGTTAGTTATCCCACAGAGAGGTACTTCTACTTCAGGGAGTCCAGCTTTCCCAGCTGATGATTCCCTTGGAACAGGTGCCACCCCAGGAGAGGTTTCTCCCACCACAGGAATGGTATCCTGAATGGTAGGGTGGTACTGTGATACCCTTTTTACCTGTTGATGGAGGGGGATCCTGAGTTTTCAGGCCTTCTCTCCTTTGCTTTTTCATTTCAGAAGAAATGAGAGGGAACAATTCCTCAGGGATGCCCAGCATGGCTGCATGGGCATAAAACTCTACATCAGCCCAACCTGAGGCCTCTAGGTCATTACCTAAGAGACAGTCTACAGGTAAGCTAGGTGATACTACCACCTGCTTAGGGCCAGTAACTCCACCCCAACTAAACTGAATTATAGCTAAGGGAAGAAACTTAGTGGAGTTATGGACATCAATAATGTTATACTGTTGTCCAATGATGTGTTGTTCAGGATGCACTAGGTTTTCAGTCACCAAAGTGATACTGGCACCTGTGTCCCTGTAGGCCAAGGCCTCAACACCATTTATTGAAACTGTCTGCCTGTACTTATCCATTGTAAGGGGACAAGCAGCCAGTGTGGCAAGGCCAATGCCACTAGGTGTGACAGAAACTGTCTTGGGACTGACTACCCCAGTTTCTATTATGGACCCATAAGTGAACCCAACTACACCCTTAACTTGACTGTTGCCAGCAGTCCCACCACTAGTACCACTACTGCTAGGGGCACTAGAGCTTGATGTATTAGTGGTGGTAGGCTCAGGGGGTTTACCTGGACAGGACTTATCCCCTGGCCTATGGCCTCTGTTTTTACACACAAAGCACCAAGGCTTTTTAAATTGTGTAGGTTGAGAAGAAGAGGAAGACATTTTTTATCCTCACCCCCTGAAGAGTGTTTAAGATTAGAAGTGGGATCTTTGGTTTTACCCTTATCCCCATGCTTATCTTGAGATTTTTCACCATCTTTCTTCTTATTGCCATCTTTGTCACCCCCTGTATGAACTTTTCTGTTCACCCTTGTTCTGACCCATTTGTCTGCCTTCTTTCCCAATTCTTGGGGAGAGGTCAGATCTGAGTCCACTAGATACTGGTGCAACAAATCAGACACACAATTATTTAGAATATGCTCTCTCAGGATTATGTTATATAGGCTTTCATAATCAGTAACTTTACTGCCATGTAACCACCCCTCCAAGGCCTTCACTGAATCGTCAACAAAATCAACCCAGTCTTGTGAAGACTCCTTTTTGGTCTCTCTGAACTTCATCCTGTACTGTTCAGTGGTTAAGCCATAACCATCCAGGAGTGCATTCTTAAGAATTTTGAAATCATTGGCTTCACTTTCTTTCACAGTAAGGAGCCTATCCCTACCTTTTCCACTAAATGATAGCCATAGGATAGCAGCCCACTGCCTTTGAGGGACATCCTGTACAACACAGGCCCTCTCAAGTGCAGCAAACCACTTGTTAATGTCATCCCCCTCCTTATAAGGGGGAACTATCTTGTGCAGATTCCTAGAATCATGCTCTTTTGCAGGATGACTATTGGGAATACTGCTGCTGCCACCAGGGGTTTCTAAACCCAATTTCTGTCTCTCCTTCTCTACTTCTAAGGACTGTCTATCCAAATCCAGCTGTTGCTTCTTGAGCTTCAGTCTGGTTTGTTCCACTCTCAATCTATTGAGCTCCCTTTCTAACAATCTGTCATCAGGGTGGGTGGGAGGGACATTCCTGGAAACAGAAGTATGGTGAGAATGGACAGAAGGAGACCCATCCCTTACTGAAGGCATCCTAACAGCTTGGTTAACAGAAATATCACTTCTACTGTGGTGAGAATGAATACTCTTGCTATGATGTGAGACAACACTATCAGTATGGTGTGACTCTACATCAGTACCAACTATGCTAGGCTGTCTAGTAATGGGCAGGCTAGGAAGTTTCTTTCCTGACTCTTTTTCTAGGGGAGTCCCTGGATCAGATTGTAAACCATTAGCTACTTTATCAACAGATGGGGCACCCTTGGCCTTATCTTGTTCTATAAGCATGTTAACCAATAGTTCTCTGGGGGGATTCTTCCCTACACTTAAACCTCTTTCTATGCAGAGACTCCTTGCTCCTTTCCAGCTAAGGTGATCATAAGCAATTTTGGACAGATCAACAGTTTGGCCTGTACCAGACATTTTTAGAAAGTGTTTAAGTGACAGAAAAAGTGAGAAAAAGTTTTTTAGAACTTTTGAAAGACAGAAAAAAAAACTTTTAAAACTTTTTAAGAACTTTTAGAAAGTTTAGAGGTACTTTTCAGCACTTAGAAAAGAGTGAAAAGAGGAAATGCAAAACTTTTTGGTTAGGTGTACATACACTGAACTTGTTTTGTATATTTTTCTCTTATGAAAAGTACAATGTCAAAAGTGGTAAGTAGTTGCAAAGGACTTATCCCACCGCTGCACAACCAATGTAGGAGGCTGGACTGGCTTGTAGTGAGTACCAAGGGGTACTTACACCTTGCACCAGGGCCAGTTATCCCTTATTAGTGTATAGGGTGTCTAGCAGCTTAGGCTGATAGATAATGGTAGCTTAGCAGAGCAGCTTAGGCTGAACTAGGAGACGAGTGAAGCTCCTACAGTACCACTAGTGTCATATGCACAATATCATAAGAAAACACAATACACAGATATACTAAAAATAAAGGTACTTTATTTTTATGACAATATGCCAAAAGTATCTCAGTGAGTACCCTCAGTATGAGGATAGCAAATATACACAAGATATATGTACACAATACCAAAATATGCAGTAATAGTATTAGAAAACAGTGCAAACAATGTATAGTTACAATAGGATGCAATGGGGACACATAGGGATAGGGGCAACACAAACCATATACTCCAAAAGTGGAATGCGAACCACGAATGGACTCCAAACCTATGTGACCTTATAGAGGGTCGCTGGGACTATTAGAAAATAGTAAGGGTTAGAAAAATAGCCCACCCCAAGACCCTGAAAAGTGAGTGCAAAGTGCACTAAAGTTCCCCAAAGGACATAGAAGTCGTGATAGGGGAATTCTGCAGGAAAGACACAAACCAGCAATGCAACAACAATGGATTTCCAGTCGAGGGTACCTGTGGAACAAGGGGACCAAGTCCAAAAGTCACAAGCAAGTCGGAGATGGGCAGATGCCCAGGAAATGCCAGCTGTGGGTGCAAAGAAGCTGCTACTGGACAGTAGAAGCTGAAGGTTCTGCAGGAACGACAAGGGCTAGAGACTTCCCCTTTGGAGGATGGTTCCCCCACGCCGTGGAGAGTTGTCCAGAAGTATTTTCCTGAAGAAAGACCGCCAACAAGCCTTGCTAGCTGCATATCGTGCGTTTTGGGTTTTTGGATGCTGCTGTGGTCCAGGAGGGACCAGGATGTCGCCAATTGCATCTGGGGACAGAGGGGGCATCGAGCAAGACAAGGAGCCCTCTCAGAAGCCGGCAGCTCCCGCAGAAGTGCCGGAACAGGCACTACAAAGTGGAGTGAAACAGTGCTCACCCGAAGTTGCACAAAGGAGTCCCACGCCGCCGGAGGACAACTTAGGAGGTCGTGCAATGCAGGTTAGAGTGCTGTGGACCCAGGCTGGGCTGTGCACAAAGGATTTCCGCCGGAAGTGCACGGAGGCCGGAGTAGCTGCAAAAGTCGCGGTTCCCAGCAATGCAGTCTGTCGTGGGGAGGCAAGGACTTACCTCCACCAAACTTGGACTGAAGAGTCACTGGACTGTGGGAGTCACTTGGACAGAGTTGCTGGATTCAAGGGACCTCGCTCGTCGTGCTGAGAGGAGACCCAGGGTACTGGTGATGCAGTTCTTTGGTGCCTGCGGTTGCAGGGGGACGATGCAGTCGACCCACGGGAGATTTCTTCGGAGCTTCTAGTGCAGAGAGGAGGCAGACTACCCCCACAGCATGCACCACCAGGAAAGCAGTCGAGAAGGCGGCTGGATCAGCGTTACAGAGTTGCAGTAGTCGTATTTGCTACTTTGTTGCAGTTTTGCAGGCTTCCAGCGCGGTCAGCAGTCGATTCCTTGGCAGAAGGTGAAGAGAGAGATGCAGAGGAACTCGGATGAGCTCTTGCATTCGTTATCTAAGGAATCCCCAAAGACAGAGACCCTAAATAGCCAGAAAAGAGGGTTTGGCTACTTAGGAGAGAGGATAGGCTAGCAACACCTGAAGGAGCCTATCAGAAGGGGTCTCTGACGTCACCTGCTGGCACTGGCCACTCAGAGCAGTCCAGTGTGCCAGCAGCACCTCTGTTTCCAAGATGGCAGAGGTCTGGAGCACACTGGAGGAGCTCTAGGCACCTCCCAGGGGAGGTGCAGGTCAGGGGAGTGGTCACTCCCCTTTCCTTTGTCCAGTTTCGCGCCAGAGCAGGGCTGAGGGGTCCCTGAACCGGTGTAGACTGGCTTATGCAGAAATGGGCACCATCTGTGCCCATGAAAACATTTCCAGAGGCTGGTGGAGGCTACTCCTCCCCAGCCCTAACACCATTTTCCAAAGGGAGAGGGTGTAACACCCTCTCTCTGAGGAAGTCCTTTGTTCTGCCTTCCTGGGCCAAGCCTGGCTGGACCCCAGGAGGGCAGAAACTTGTCTCAGGGGTTGGCAGCAGCAGCAGCTGCAGTGAAACCCCGGGAAAGGCAGTTTGGCAGTACCCAGGTCTGAGCTACAGACCTGTGGGATCATGGGATTGTGCCAACTATGCCAGGATGGCATAGAGGGGGAAATTCCATGATCATAGACATGTTACATGGCCATATTCGGAGTTACCATTGTGAAGCTACATATAGGTAGTGATCTATATGTAGTGCACGCGTGTAATGGTGTCCCCGCACTCACAAAGTCTGGGGAATTGGCCCTGAACAAAGTGGGGGCACCTTGGCTAGTGCCAGGGTGCCCACACACTAAGTAACTTGGCACCCAACCTTTACCAGGTAAAGGTTAGACATATAGGTGACTTATAAGTTACTTAAGTGCAGTGTAAAATGGCTGTGAAATAACGTGGACGTTATTTCACTCAGGCTGCAGTGGCAGGCCTGTGTAAGAATTGTCAGAGCTCCCTATGGGTGGCAAAAGAAATGCTGCAGCCCATAGGTATCTCCTGGAACCCCAATACCCTGGGTACCTCAGTACCATATACTAGGGAATTATAAGGGTGTTCCAGTATGCCAATGTAAATTGGTGAAATTGGTCACTAGCCTGTTAGTGACAATTTGTACAGAGAGAGCATAACCACTGAGGTTCTGGTTAGCAGAGCCTCAGTGAGACAGTTAGGCATCACACAGGGGACACATACATATAGGCCACAAACTTATGAGCCCTGGGGTCCTGGCTAGCAGGGTCCCAGTGACAAATAACAAACATACTTAAAACATAGGGTTTTCACTATGAGCACTGGGCCCTGGCTGGCAGGATCCCAGTGAGACAGTGAAAACACCCTGACATACACTCACAAACAGGCCAAAAGTGGGGGTAACAAGGCTAGAAAGAGGCTACTTTCTCACACATGTAACATGTCTAAGATCTTGGAATTGTCACCCCAATACTATTCTGGTATTCGGGGGACAATTCCATGATCCTCCGGGTCTCTAGCACAGAACCCGAGTACTGCCAAACTGCCTTTCCGGGGTCTCCACTGCAGCTGCTGCTGCTGCCAACTCCTCAGACAGGTTTCTGCCCTCCTGGGGTCCAGGCAGCCCTGGCCCAGGAAGGCAGAACCAAGGATTTCCTCTGAGAGAGGGTGTTACACCCTCTCCCTTTGGAAATAGGTATGAAGGGCTGGGGAGGAGTAGCCTCCCCCAGCCTCTGGAAATGTTTTGATGGGCACAGATGATGCCCATCTCTGCATAAGCCAGTCTACACCGGTTCATGGATCCCCCAGCCCTGCTCTGGTGTGAAAATGGACAAAGGAAAGGGGAGTGACCACTCCCCTGCACCTCCCAGGGGAGGTGCCCAGAGCTCCTCCACTGTGTCCCAGACCTCTGCCATCTTGGAAACAGAGGTGTTGGGGGCACACTAGACTGCTCTGAGTGGCCAGTGCCAGCAGGTGACGTCAGAGGCTCCTTCTGATAGGCTCTTACCTCTCTAGGAAGCAAATCCTCCTTCCTTGGTAGCCAAACGACCTTTTCTGGCTATTTAGGGTCTCTGCTTTGGGAAATTCTTCAGATAACGAATGCAGGAGCTCATCAGAGTTCCTCTGCATCTCCCTGTTCACCTTCTACCAAAGGATCGACCGCTGACTGCTCCAGGACGCCTGCAAAACCGCAACAAAGTAGCAAGACGACTACCAGCAACATTGTAGCGCCTCATCTTGCCGGCTTTCTCAACTGTTTCCAGGTGGTGCATGCTCTGGGGGTAGCCTGCCTTCACCCTGCACCAGAAGCTCCAAAGAAATCTCCCGCGGGTCGACGGAATCTTCCCCCTGCTAACGCAGGCACCAAAAGACTGCAACACTGGTCCTCTGGGTCCCCTCTCATCCTGAAGAGCGTGGTCCCTGGAACACAGCAACTCTGTCCAAGTGACTCCCACAGTCCAGTGACTCTTCAGTCCAAGTTTGGTGGAGGTAAGTCCTTGCCTCCCCACGCTAGACTGCAAAGCTGTGTACCGCGTTGTAGGAGGCTGGCCTGGTTTGTAGTGGTACCAAGGGGTACTTACACTCTGCACCAGGTCCAGTTATCCCTTATTAGTGTAGAAGAGGTGTCTAGCAGCTTAGGCTGATAGAAAAGGGTAGCTTAGCAGAGCAGCTTAGGCTGAACTAGGAGACGTGTAAAGCTCCTACTATACCACTGGTGTCATATGCACAATATCATAAGAAAACACAATACACAGATATACTAAAAATAAAGGTACTTTATTTTTATGACAAAATGCCAAAAGTATCTCAGTGAGTACCCTCAGTATGAGGATAGCAAATATACACAAGATATATGTACACAATACCAAAATTATGCAGTAATAGCAATAGAAAGCAATGCAAGCAATGTACAGTCACAATAGATTGCAATGAGAGCACATAGGTATAGGGGCAACACAAACCATATACTCCAAAAGTGGAATGCGAATAACGTATGGAGCCCAAACCTATGTGAGCTTGTAGAGGGTCGCTGGGACTGTAAGAAAACAGTGAGGGTTAGAAAAATAGCCCACCCCAAGACCCTGAAAAGTGGGTGCAAAGTGCACCTTAGTTCCCCAGAGAGCACAGAAGTCGTGATAGGGGAATTCTGCAAGGAAGACCAACACGAGCAATGCACCAACAATGGATTTCCAGACGAGAGTACCTGTGGAATAAGGGGACCAAGTCCAAGAGTCACACTCAAGTCGTGAGTGGGCAGATGCCCAAGAAATGCCAGCTGAGGGTGCAAAGAAGCTGCCACCGGATGGTAGAAGCTGTAGATTCTGCAAGAACGAAGAGGACTAGGAACTTCCCCTTTGGAGGATGGATGTCCCACGTCGTGAGGAAGCTTGCAGAGGTGTTTCCGTGCAGAAAGACCCAAAACAAGCCTTGCTAGCTGCAAGGGTCGTGGTTAGGGTTTTTGGATGCTGCTGTGGCCCAGGAGGGACCAGGATGTCGCCAATTGCGTGAGGAGACAGAGGGGTCTCCCAGCAAGGCAATGAGCCCTCTCAGAAGCAAGCAGCACCCGCAGAAGTGCCAGAACAGGCACTACAAAGAAGAGAGAACCAGAGCTCACCCGAAGTCACGAAAGAAGGTCCCACGACGCTGGAGGACAACTCAGGAGGTCGTGCACTGCAGGTTAGAGTGTCGGGGACCCAGAATTGGCTGTGCACAAAGGAAATCCTGGAAGAGCGCACAGGAGCCGGAGCAGCTGCAAATCACGCGGTACCCAGCAATGCAGTCTAGCGTGGGGAGGCAAGGACTCACCTCCACCAAACTTGGACTGAAGAGTCACTGGACTATGGGAGTCACTTGGACAGAGTTGCTGAGTTCCAGGGACCACGCTCGTTGTGCTGAGAGGGGACCCAGAGGACCGTGATGCAGTCTTTTGGTGCCTGCGGTTGCAGGGGGAAGTTTCCGTCGACCCACAGGAGATTTCTTCGGAGCTTCTAGTGCAGAGAGGAGGCAGACTACCCCCACAGCATGCACCACCAGGAAAGCAGTCGAGAAGGCGGCTGGATCAGCGATACAAAGTTGCAGTAGTCGTCTTTGCTACTTTGTTGCGGTTTTGCAGGTGTCCAGAGCAGTCAGCGGTCGATTACTTGGCAGAAGGTGAAGAGAGAGATGCAGAGGAACTCTAATGAGCTCTTGCATTCGTTATCTAAAGAATTCCCCAAAGCAGAGACCCTAAATAGCCAGAAAAGGAGGTTTGGCTACCTAGGAAGGAGGATAGGCTAACAACACTGGTAAGAGCCTATCAGAAGGAGTCTCTGACGTCACCTGCTGGCACTGGCCACTCAGAGCAGTCCAGTGTGCCAGCAGCACCTCTGTTTCCAAGATGGCAGAGGTCTGGGGCACACTGGAGGAGCTCTGGGCACCTCCCAGGGGAGGTGCAGGTTAGGGGAGTGGTCACTCCCCTTTCCTTTGTCCAGTTTCGCGCCAGAGCAGGGCTGGGGCATCCCTGAACCGGTGTAGACTGGCTTATGCAGAGATGGGCACCCTCTGTGCCCATCAAAGCATTTCCAGAGGCTGGGGGAGGCTACTCCTCCCCAGCCCTGACACCTTTTTCCAAAGGGAGAGGGTGTAACACCCTCTCTCTGAGGAAGTCCTTTGTTCTGCCTTCCTGGGCCAAGCCTGGCTGGACCCCAGGAGGGCAGAAACCTTTCTGAGGGGTTGGCAGCAGCAGCAGCTGCAGTGAAACCCCGGGAAAGGTAGTTTGGCAGTACCCGGGTCTGTGCTAGAGACTCGGGGGATCATGGAATTGTCTCCCCAATGTCAGAATGACATTGGGGTGACAATTCCATGATCTTAGACATGTTACATGGCCATGTTCGGAGTTACCATTGTGACGCTATACATATGTAGTGACATATGTATAGTGCACGTGTGTAATGATGTCCCCGCACTCACAAAGTCCCGGGGAATTTGCCCTGAACAATGTGGGGGCACCTTGGCTAGTGCCAGGGTGCCCACACACTAAGTAACTTAGCACCCAACCTTTACCATGTAAAGGTTATACATATAAGTGACTTATACGTTACTTAAGTGCAGTGGTAAATGGCTGTGAAATAACGTGGATGTTATTTCACTCAGGCTGCAGTGGCAGGCCTGTGTAAGAATTGTCAGAGCTCCCTATGGGTGGCAAAATAAATGCTGCAGCCCATAGGGATCTCCTGGAACCCCAATACCCTGGGTACCTCAGTACCATATACTAGGGAATTATAAGGGTGTTCCAGTATGCCAATGTAAATTGGTGAAATTGGTCACTAGCCTGTTAGTGACAATTTGGAAAGAAATGAGAGAGCATAACCACTGAGGTTCTGGTTAGCAGAGCCTCAGTGAGACAGTTAGTCATCACACAGGGAACACATACAGGGCACACTTATGAGCACTGGGGCCCTGGCTGGCATGGTCCCAGTGACACATACAACTAAAACAACATATATACAGTGAAATATGGGGGTAACATGCCAGGCAAGATGGTACTTTCCTACAGGCTACCCCAGAGTCAGAGTGTGAACCATCAGCTAATCTGTCACCTGATGTGCCAGCTATGGCCTTATCATGTTTAATGAGCATATTAACCAACAATTCTCTAGAGGGATTCTTTCCTACCCCTAAACCTCTATCAATGCAGAGACTCCTTGCACCTTTCCAGCTAAGGTGGTCATAAGCAGTGCTGGTCAGAACCAGAGTTTGACCTGTACCAGACATGATAGAAAAAGGTTTAAGGGACAGAAAAAGTAAGAAAAAGTTTCAGAACTTTTTAAGGAAACAGAAAAAAACCTTTTCAACTTTTAAGAACTTTTTGAAAGTTTTAGAGGTACTTTTCAGCACTTAGCAATAGAGTAAGAGTAGAAAAGCAAAACTTTTTGGTTAGGTGTACATACACTGAATTTGTTTGTATATTTTTCTCTTATGAAAAGTACAAAATGAGAAAGTGGTAAGTAGTTGCAAGTACTTATCCCACCGCTGCACAACCAATGTAGGAGGCTGGCCTGGTTTGTAGTGGTACCAAGGGGTACTTACACTCTGCACCAGGTCCAGTTATCCCTTATTAGTGTAGAAGAGGTGTCTAGCAGTTTAGGCTTATAAAAAAGGGTAGCTTAGCAGAGCAGCTTAGGCTGAAGTAGGAGATGTGTAAAGCTCCTACTATACCACTGGTGTCATACGCACAGTATCATAAGAAAACACAATACACAGATATACTAAAAATAAAGGTACTTTATTTTTATGACAATATGCCAAAAGTATCTCAGTGAGTACCCTCAGTATGAGGATAGGAAATATACACAAGATATATGTACACAATATCAAGATTATGCAGTAATATCAATAGAAAGCAATGCAAGCAATGTACAGTCACAATAGATTGCAATGAGAGCACATAGGTATAGGGGCAACACAAACCATATACTCCAAAAGTGGAATGCGAATAACGTATGGACCCCAAACCTATGTGAGCTTGTAGAGGGTCGCTGGGACTGTAAGAAAACAGTGAGGGTTAGAAAAATAGCCCACCCCAAGACCCTGAAAAGTGGGTGCAAAGTGCACCTTAGTTCCCCAGAGAGCACAGAAGTCGTGATAGGGGAATTCTGCAAGGAAGACCAACACCAGCAATGCACCAACAATGGATTTCCAGACGAGAGTACCTGTGGAATAAGGGGACCAAGTCCAAGAGTCACACTCAAGTCGTGAGTGGGCAGATGCCCAAGAAATGCCAGCTGAGGGTGCAAAGAAGCTGCCACCGGATGGTAGAAGCTGTAGATTCTGCAAGAACGAAGAGGACTAGGAACTTCCCCTTTGGAGGATGGATGTCCCACGACGTGAGGAAGCTTGCAGAGGTGTTTCCGCGCAGAAAGACCCCAAACAAGCCTTGCTAGCTGCAAGGGTCGCGGTTAGGGTTTTTGGATGCTGCTGTGGCCCAGGAGGGACCAGGATGTCGCCAATTGCGTGAGGAGACAGAGGGGTCTCCCAGCAAGGCAAGGAGCCCACACAGAAGCAAGCAGCACCCGCAGAAGTGCCAGAACAGGCACTACAAAGAAGAGAGAACCAGAGCTCACCCGAAGTCCAGCGTCGTGCTGGAGGACAACTCAGGAGGTCGTGCACTGCAGGTTAGAGTGTCGGGGACCCAGGCTTGGCTGTGCACAAAGGAAATCCTGGAAGAGCGCACAGGAGCCGGAGCAGCTGCAAATCACGCGGTACCCGGCAATGCAGTCTAGCGTGGGGAGGCAAGGACTTACCTCCACCAAACTTGGACTGAAGAGTCACTGGACTATGGGAGTCACTTGGACAGAGTTGCTGAGTTCCAGGGACCACGCTCATTGTGCTGAGAGGGGACCCAGAGGACCGGTGATGCAGTCTTTTGGTGCCTGCGGTTATAGGGGGAAGATTCCGTCGACCCACAGGAGATTTCTTCTGAGCTTCTAGTGCAGAGAGGAGGCAGACTACCGCCACAGCATGCACCACCAGGAAAGCAGTCGAGAAGGCGGCTGGATCAGCGATACAAGGTTGCAGTAGTCGTCTTTGCTACTTTGTTGCAGTTTTGCAGGCGTCCAAAGCAGTCAGCAGTCGCTTCCTTGGCAGAAGGTGAAGAGAGAAATGCAGAGGAACTCTGATGAACTCTTGCATTCGTTATCTAAAGAATTCCCCAAAGTAGAGACCCTAAATAGCCAGAAAAGGAGGTTTGGCTACCTAGGAAGGAGGATAGGCTCGCAACACTGGTAAGAGCCTATCAGAAGGAGTCTCTGACGTCACCTGCTGGCACTGGCCACTCAGAGCAGTCCAGTGTGCCATCAGCACCTCTGTTTCCAAGATGGCAGAGGTCTGGAGCACACTGGAGGAGCTCTGGGCACCTCCCAGGGGAGGTGCAGGTTAGGGGAGTGGTCACTCCCCTTTCCTTTGTCCAGTTTCGCGCCAGAGCAGGGCTGGGGGATCCCTGAACCGGTGTAGACTGGCTTATGCAGAGATGGGCACCATCTGTGCCCATCAAAGCATTTCCAGAGGCTGGAGGATGCTACTCCTCCCCAGCCCTGACACCTTTTTCTAAAGGGAGAGGGTGTAACACCCTCTCTCTGAGGAAGTCCTTTGTTCTGCCTTCCTGGGCCAAGCCTGGCTGGACCCCAGGAGGGCAGAAACCTGTCTGAGGGGTTGGCAGCAGCAGCAGCTGCAGTGAAACCCCGGGAAAGGTGGTTTGGCAGTACCCGGGTCTGTGCTAGAGACTCGGGGGATCATGGAATTGTCTCCCCAATGCCAGAATGGCATTGGGGTGACAATTCCATGATCTTAGACATGTTACATGGCCATGTTCGGAGGTACCATTGTGACGCTATACATATGTAGTGACATATGTATAGTGCACGCGTGTAATGGTGTCCCCGCACTCACAAAGTCCGGGGAATTTGCCCTGAACAATGTGGGGGCACCTTGGCTAGTGCCAGGGTGCCCACACACTAAGTAACTTAGCACCCAACCTTTACCAGGTAAAGGTTAGACATATAGGTGACTTATAAGTTACTTAAGTGCAGTGGTAAATGGCTGTGAAATAACATGGACGTTATTTCACTCAGGCTGCAGTGGCAGGCCTGTGTAAGAATTGTCAATGCTCCCTATGGGTGGCAAAAGAAATGCTGCAGCCCATAGGGATCTCCTGGAACCCCAATACCCTGGGTACCTCAGTACCATATACTAGGGAATTATAAGGGTGTTCCAGTATGCCAATGTAAATTGGTGAAATTGGTCAGTAGCCTGTTAGTGACAATTTGGAAAGAAATGAGAGAGCATAACCAGTGAGGTTCTGGCTAGCAGAGCCTCAGTGAGACAGTTAGTCATCACACAGGGAACACATACAGGGCACACTTATGAGCACTGGGGCCCTGGCTGGCAGGGTCCCAGTGACACATACAACTAAAACAACATATATACAGTGAAATATGGGGGTAACATTCCAGGCAAGATGGTACTTTCCTAGACGCGTGATTTGCAGCTGCTCCGGCTACTGTGCACTCTTCCAGGATTTCCTTCATGCACAGCCAATTCTGGGTCCCTGGCACTCCGTCCTGCAGTGCACAACCTTCTGAGTTGTCCTCCGGCGTCATGGGACTCCCTTTTGTGACTTCACATGGACTCCGGTTCACTCTTCTTCTAAGTGCCTGTTAGGGTACTTCTGCAGGTGCTGCTTGCTTCTGTGAGGGCTCCTTGAGTTGCTGGGCACCCCCTCTGTCTCCTCCTTCAAGTGGCGACATCCTGGTCCCTCCTGGGGCACAGCAGTACCCAAAAACCTCTACCGCAACCCTTGCAGCTAGCAAGGCTTTTATGTGGTCTTTCTGCATGAAAATACCTCTGCAAGCTTCATCGCAACGCGGCCCATCCGGCCTCCAAAGGAGAAGTCCCTAGTCCTCTTCTTTCTTGCAGAACTCCAAGCTTCTTCCAACAGGTGGCAGTTTCCTTGCACCTTCAGCTGGCATTTCCTGGGCTCCTGCCCACTCCCGACACTGTCGCGACTATTGGACTTGGTCCCCTTGTCTTACAGGTACTCAGGTCCAGAAATCGACTGTTGTTGCATTGCTGGTGTTTGTTCTTCCTGCAGACTCCCCCTATCACGACTTCTGTGCTCTCTGGGGGTAGTAGGTGCACATTACACCTACCTTTCAGGGTCTTGGGGTGGGGTAGTTTTCTAACCCTCACTGTTTTCTTACAGTCCCCGCTCTGTTCAGCGGCGAGAGGGGTGTCTTCAGTGGAGGTGGTGACGCTGATGGAGTCTTTGAAGACGATGGCGATACCTCCTCCTACTTGGTTGGTGCGGTCTTTTCTGGAGATCTTGTAGCCTTCGGGGATGGCGGTGGCGATGTCTGGAGCAGAGGAGGCGTTCATCCAGGTCTCCGTGATGAAGGCGACGTCCGGTGCTGTGGAGTCCAGGAGGTCCCAGAGTTCAACGGCGTGCTTGTGGACGGAACGAGCGTTGACCAGGATGCACTTGAGGTGGTTGATGGTGTAGGAAAGTACCATCTTGCCTGGCATGTTACCCCCATTTTTCACTGTATATATGTTGTTTTAGTTGTATGTGTCACTGGGACCCTGGTAACCCAGGGCCCCAGTGCTCATAAGTGTGCCTGAATGTGTTACCTGTGTAGTGACTAACTGTCTCACTGAGGCTCTGCTAATCAGAACCTCAGTGGTTATGCTCTCTCATTTCTTTCCAAATTGTCACGAACAGGCTAGTGACCAATTTTACCAATTTACATTGGCTTACTGGAACACCCTTATAATTCCCTAGTATATGGTACTGAGGTACCCAGGGTATTGGGGTTCCAGGAGATCCCTATGGGCCGCAGCATTTCTTTTGCCACCCATAGGGAGCTCTGACAATTCTTACACAGGCCTGCCACTGCAGCCTGAGTGAAATAACGTCCACATTATTTCACAGCCATTTTACACTGCACTTAAGTAACTTATAAGTCACCTATATGTCTAACCTTTACCTGGTAAAGGTTAGGTGCAAAGTTACTTAGTGTGAAGGCACCCTGGCACTAGCCAAGGTGCCCCCACATTGTTCAGGGCCAATTCCCCGGACTTTGTGAGTGCGGGGACACCATTACACACGTGCACTACATATAGGTCACTACCTATATGTAGCTGCACAATGGTAACTCCGAATATGGCCATGTAACATGTCTATGATCATGGAATTGCCCCCTCTATGCCATCCTGGCATAGTTGGCACAATCCCATGACCCCAGTGGTCTGTAGCACAGACCCTGGTACTGCCAACCTGCGCTTCCTGGGGTTTCACTGCAGCTGCTGCTGCTGCCAACCCCTCAGACAGGCAGCTGCCCTCCTGGGGTCCAGCCAGGCCTGGCCCAGGATGGCAGAACAAAGGACTTCCTCTGAGAGAGGGTGTTACACCCTTTCCCTTTGGAAAATGGTGTGAAGGCAGGGGAGGAGTAGCCTCCCCCAGCCTCTGGAAATGCTGTCTTGGGCACAGATGTGCCCAATTCTGCATAAGCCAGTCTACACCGGTTCAGGGGACCCCTTAGCCCTGCTCTGGCGCAAAACTGGACAAAGGAAAGGGGAGTGACCACTCCCCTGACCTGCACCTCCCCTGGGAGGTGTCCAGAGCTCCTCCAGTGTGCTCCAGACCTCTGCCATCTTGGAAACAGAGGTGCTGCTGGCACACTGGACTGCTCTGAGTGGCCAGTGCCACCAGGTGACGTCAGAGACTCCTTCTGATAGGCTCCTTCAGGTGTTGCTAGCCTATCCTCTCTCCTAAGTAGCCAAACCCTCTTTTCTGGCTATTTAGGGTCTCTGTCTCTGGGGAAACTTTAGATAACGAATGCAAGAGCTCATCCGAGTTCCTCTGCATCTCTCTCTTCACCTTCTGCCAAGGAATCGACTGCTGACAGCGCTGGAAGCCTGCAAACCTGCAACATAGTAGCAAAGACGACTACTGCAACTCTGTAACGCTGATCCTGCCGCCTTCTCGACTGTTTTCCTGGTGGTGCATGCTGTGGGGGTAGTCTGCCTCCTCTCTGCACTAAAGCTCAGAAGAAATCTCCCGTGGGTCGACGGAATCTTCCCTCTGCAACCGCAGGCACCAAAAAGCTGCATTACCGGTCCCTTGGGTCTCCTCTCAGCACGACGAGCGAGGTCCCTCGAATCTAGCAACTCTGTCCAAGTGGCTCCCACAGTCCAGTGACTCTTCAGTCCAAGTTTGGTGGAGGTAAGTCCTTGCCTTACCTCGCTAGACTGCATTGCTGGGAACCGCGACTTTTGCAGCTACTCCGGCCCCTGTGCACTTCCGGCGGAAATCCTTTGTGCACAGCCAAGCCTGGGTCCATGGCACTCTAACCTGCATTGCACGACTTTCTAAGTTGGTCTCCGGCGATGTGGGACTCCTTTGTGTAACTTCGGGTGAGCATTGTTTCACGCATCCTCATAGTGCCTGTTTCTGGCACTTCTCCGGGTGCTACCTGCTGCTAAGAGGGCTCCTTGTCTTGCTCGACATCCCCTCTACCTCCTGGTCCAATTTGCGACCTCCTGGTCCCTCCTGGGCCACAGCAGCGTCCAAAAACGCTAACCGCACAATTTGCAGCTATCAAGGCTTGTTGGCGTTCTTTCGGCAGGAAAACACTTCTGCACAACTCTAAAAGGCGAGTGGGATCCGTCCTCCAAAGGGGAAGTCTCTAGCCCTTTGCGTTTCTGCAGAAACCGCAGCTTCTTCTGTCCAGTAGAAGCTTCTTTGCACCCGCAGCTGGCATTTCCTGGGCATCTGCCCATCTCCGACTTGCTTGTGACTTTTGGACTTGGTCCCCTTGTTCCACAGGTACCCTAGATTGGAAATCCAGCGTTGTTGCATTGTTGGTTTGTGTCTTTCCTGCATTATTCCTCTAACACGACTTCTTTGTCCTTAGGGGAACTTTAGTGCACTTTGCACTCACTTTTCAGGGTCTTGGGGAGGGTTATTTTTCTAACTCTCACTATTTTCTAATAGTCCCAGCGACCCTCTACAAGGTCACATAGGTTTGGGGTCCATTCGTGGTTCGCATTCCACTTTTGAAGTATATGGTTTGTGTTGCCCCTATCCCTATGTTTCCCCATTGCATCCTATTGTAACTATACATTGTTTGCTCTGTTTTCTAAGACTATACTGCATATTTTTGCTATTGTGTATATATATCTTGTGTATATTTCCTATCCTCTCACTGAGGGTACACTCTAAGATACTTTGGCATATTGTCATAAAAATAAAGTACCTTTATTTTTAGTATAACTGTGTATTGTGTTTTCTTATGATATTGTGCATATGACACTAAGTGGTACTGTAGTAGCTTCACACGTCTCCTAGTTCAGCCTAAGCTGCTCTGCTAAGCTACCATTATCTATCCGCCTAAGCTGCTAGACACCCTATACACTAATAAGGGATAACTGGGCCTGGTGCAAGGTGCAAGTACCCCTTGGTACTCACTACAAGCCAGTCCAGCCTCCTACATTGGTTGTGCAGTGGTGGGATAAGTGCTTTGAGACTACTTACCACTCTTGTCATTGTACTTTTCATAAGAGAAAAATATACAAAACAAGGTCAGTGTATATACACATAGCCAAAAAGTTTTGCATTTCCTCTTTTCACTCCTTTCTAAGTGCTGAAAAGTACTTCTAAACTTTCTAAAAAGTTCTAAAAAGTTTTAAAAGTTTTTTTTTCTCTGTCTTTCTAAAAGCTCTGACAAACTTTTTTCTCTTTTTCTATCACTTTAACTCTCTCTAAAAATGTCTGGCACAGGCCAAAATGTTGATCTGTCCAAACTTGCATATGATCACCTTAGCTGGAAAGGAGCAAGGAGTCTCTGCATAGAGAGAGGTTTGAGTGTAGGGAAGAATCCTTCCTTGGAATTGTTACTTAACATGCTTAGAGAACAGGATAAGGCTAGAAGTGCCCCATCTGTTGAAAAAGTAGCTAATGGTTCCCAATCTGATCCAGGGACTCCCCCAGGAAAAGATTCAGGAAAGAAACTTCCTAGCCTGCCCATTACTAGACAGTCTAGCATAGTTGGTAATGATGAAGAGCCACACCATACAAATAGTGTTGTCTCACATCATAGCAAAAGCATTTATTCACACCACAGTGGTACTGATGTTTCTGTTAGCCAAGCTGTTAGGGTGCCCTCTGTAAGGGACAGGTCTCCTTCTGTCCATTCTCACCATACTTCTGTTTCAAGGCATGTCCCTCCCACCCACCCTAATGACAGATTGTTAGAAAGGGAGCACAATAGATTGAGAGTGGAACAAACCAGACTGAAGCTCAACAAGCAACAGCTGGATTTGGATAGACAGACTTTAGAAGTAGAGAAGGAGAGACAGAAACTGGGTTTAGAAACCCATGGTGGCAGCAGCAGTATTCCCCATAGTCATCCTGCAAAAGAGCATGATTCCAGGAATCTGCACAAGATAGTTCCCCCTTATAAGGAGGGGGATGACATTAACAAGTGGTTTGCTGCACTTGAGAGGGCCTGTGTTGTACAGGATGTCCCTCAAAGGCAGTGGGCTGCTATCCTATGGCTATCATTTAGTGGAAAAGGTAGGGATAGGCTCCTTACTGTAAAAGAAAATGAAGCTAATGATTACAAAGTTCTTAAGAATGCACTCCTGGATGGTTATGGCTTAACCACTGAACAGTACAGGTTACATGGAAGTAAAGTTACTGATTATGACAGCCTGTATAACTTGATCCTGAGAGAGCATATTCTTAATAATTGTGTGTCTGATTTGTTGCACCAGTACTTGGTGGACTCTGATCTGACCTCTCCCCAAGAATTGGGAAAGAAGGCAGACAAATGGGTCAGAACATGGGTGAACAGAAAAGTTCATACAGGGGGTGACAAAGATGGCAACAAGAAGAAGGATGGTAAGTCTTCTGACAAGGGTGGGGACAAATCTAAAAATGAGTCTTCATCAGGCCCACAAAAACACTCTGGTGGGGGTGGTGGGCCCAAATCCTCTTCTAATCAAAACAAGGAAAATAAACCATGGTGCTATTTATGTAAAGTAAAAGGCCATTGGACAACAGATCCCAGTTGTCCAAAGAAAAGCACCAAGCCTCCTACCACTACAACCCCTACTGCTACCCCTAGTGTCCCTACTAATAGCAGTGGTGGTGGGAGCAAACCTACTAATAGCCAATCCAAGGGAGTAGCTGGGCTCACTATTGGTAACTTAGTTGGGGTTGGCCTTGTTAGGGAGGCCACAGAGGCTGTGTTAGTCTCTGAGGGGGCTATTGATTTAGCCACCTTAGTTGCTTGTCCCCTTAATATGGATAAGTACAAGCAGCTACCCCTAATAAATGGTGTTGAGGTTCAGGCCTACAGGGACACTGGAGCCAGTGTGACTATGGTCATAGAGAAACTGGTCCACCCTGAACAACACCTACTTGGTCACCAGTACCAAGTAACCGATGCTCACAACAACACACTTAGCCACCCCATGGCTGTTGTTAATCTCAACTGGGGGGGGGGGGTTACTGGTCCAAAGAAAGTTGTGGTAGCCACAGATTTACCTGTAGACTGTCTACTAGGAAATGATTTGGAGACATCAGCTTGGTCAGATGTGGAGTTGGAGGCCCATGCAGCAATGCTGAGCATCCCAGGGCATATTTTTGCTTTGACAAGGGCTCAGGCCAAAAAGCAAAAAGGACAGGGAAGCTTGGATCCTGGAACAATGGACCAAGTGCTCCCTAAAGCTAGTGCTAGTAGAAACAAACCACTTCCTACTATCCCTCCCTCCTCAGTGGATTCAACTTTTGAGGAAGAAGAATTCCCTCCCTGTGCAGAACCTACACCAGAGGAGCTTGAAGCAGACACTGCTGAGCTTTTGGGTGAAGGGGGGCCTGCCAGGGAGGAGCTGAGTGTGGCATAGCAAACCTGTCCCACATTAGAGGGTCTAAGACAGCAAGCTGTCAAACAGGCTAATGGGGATGTCAGTGACTCTCACAGAGTTTACTGGGAGGACAACCTCTTGTACACTGAGCATAGGGATCCTAAACCTGGAGCTGCCAGGAGATTAGTGATTCCTCAGGAGTACAGAAAGTTCCTCCTAACTCTAGCCCACAACATTCCCCTAGCTGGGCATCTAGGACAAATGAAAACTTGGGACAGACTTGTTCCCTTGTTTCATTGGCCTAGGATGTCTGAGGACACAAAAGATTTTTGTAAGTCCTGTGAAACCTGTCAAGCCAGTGGCAAGACAGGTGGCACCCCAAAGGCACCCCTTATTCCACTGCCTGTGGTTGGGGTTCCCTTTGAAAGGGTAGGGGTTGACATAGTTGGCCCCCTTGACCCTCCTACTGCTTCAGGCAATAGGTTTATCTTGGTGGTAGTGGACCATGCCACAAGATACCCTGAAGCAATTCCTTTAAGGACCACTACAGCACCTGCAGTGGCAAAGGCCCTCCTGGGAATATTTTCTAGGGTGGGCTTCCCAAAGGAAGTAGTATCAGACAGGGGAAGCAATTTCATGTCTGCATACTTAAAGGCCATGTGGAAGGAGTGTGGTGTAACTTACAAGTTCACAACACCCTATCATCCACAAACAAATGGACTGGTGGAGAGATTTAATAAAACTCTCAAAGGCATGATTATGGGTCTCCCTGAAAAACTCAGCAGGAGATGGGATATCCTTCTACCATGCCTCCTTTTTGCCTACAGGGAGGTACCCCAGAAAGGAGTGGGCTTCAGCCCCTTTGAACTTCTTTTTGGACACCCTGTTAGGGGTCCACTCACACTTGTAAAGGAGGGTTGGGAACAACCTTTAAAAGCTCCTAAGCAGGATATTGTGGATTATGTACTTGGCCTCAGATCAAGGATGGCTGAGTACATGAAAAAGGCCAGCAAAAACCTTCAGGCCAGCCAAGAGCTCCAGAAGCAATGGCATGATCAGAAGGCTGTTTTGGTTCAGTACAAACCAGGGCAGAAAGTGTGGGTCTTGGAGCCTGTGGCCCCAAGAGCACTCCAAGATAAATGGAGTGGACCCCACACAATTGTTGAAAAGAAGGGAGAAGTCACCTATTTAGTTGACTTAGGCACTGCAAGGAGTCCCCTTAGGGTACTCCATGTAAACCGCCTGAAACCCTACTATGACAGGGCTGATCTCACCCTGCTCATGGCAACAGATGAGGGACAGGAAGAAGACAGTGATCCTCTACCTGATCTCTTCTCTTCCACAGAACAAGATGCTCTTGTGGAAGGTGTAGTTTTTGCTGATTGTCTTACTACTGAGCAGAAAGACCATTGCATAAATCTCCTAGATCAATTCTCTGAACTCTTCTCTACTGTGCCAGGTACCACTTCTTGGTGTGAGCACACTATAGATACTGGAGACAGTTTACCTGTCAAAGTAAGATCTATAGGCAGCCTGACCATGTCAGGGACTGCATAAAGCAAGAGGTGCAGAAAATGTTAGAACTAGGAGTGGTTGAGCACTCTGAAAGTCCATGGGCTTCTCCTGTGGTACTTGTACCAAAACCCCATTCCAAAGATGGAAAGAAGGAAATGCGGTTTTGTGTAGACTATAGAGGTCTCAACTTGGTAACCAAAACTGATGCTCACCCTATACCCAGGGCAGATGAGCTCATAGATACACTGGCATCTGCCAAGTATCTAAGCACTTTTGATTTGACTGCAGGGTATTGGCAGATCAAATTATCAGAAGATGCTAAACCTAAAACTGCATTTTCAACCATTGGAGGACATTACCAGTTTACTGTAATGCCTTTTGGTTTGAAAAATGCACCTGCCACTTTTCAAAGGTTGGTGAACACAGTCCTGCAAGGGCTGGAAGCTTTCAGTGCAGCATATTTGGACGATATAGCTGTCTTTAGCTCCAGCTGGGATGATCACCTGGTCCACCTATGGAAAGTTTTGGAGGCCCTGCAAAAGGCAGGCCTCACTATCAAGGCTTCAAAGTGCCAGATAGTGCAGGGGAAGGTGGTTTATCTGGGACACCTTGTTGGTGGGGAACAGATTGCACCACTTCAGGGGAAAATCCAAACAATTATTGATTGGGTTCCCCCTACCACTCAGACTCAGGTGAGAGCCTTCCTAGGCCTCACTGGGTATTACAGGAGGTTCATTAAGAACTATGGCTCCATTGCAGCCCCTCTTAATGACCTCACATCCAAGAAAATGCCTAAAAAGGTATTATGGACAGCAAACTGTCAGAAAGCTTTTGAGGAGCTGAAGCAGGCCATGTGCTCTGCACCTGTCCTGAAAAGCCCTTGTTACTCTAAAAAATTCTATGTCCAAACTGATGCATCTGAATTAGGAGTAGGGGCAGTCCTATCACAACTTAATTCTGAGGGCCAGGATCAACCTGTTGCTTGTATTAGTAGTAGGTTGACCCCTAGAGAAAAGCGTTGGTCTGCCATAGAGAGGGAGGCCTTTGCTGTGGTCTGGGCTCTGAAGAAGTTGAGGCCATACCTGATTGGCACTCACTTCATTGTTCAGACAGACCACAAACCTCTACTTTGGCTAAAACAAATGAAAGGTGAAAATCCTAAATTGTTGAGGTGGTCCATATCCCTACAGGGAATGGACTATACAGTGGAACATAGACCTGGGAGTAGCCACTCCAATGCAGATGGACTCTCCAGATATTTCCACTTAGACAATGAAGACTCATCAGGTCATGGCTAGTCTTATTGTCCTTCGTTTGGGGGGGGTTGTGTAGGAAAGTACCATCTTGCCTGGCATGTTACCCCCATTTTTCACTGTATATATGTTGTTTTAGTTGTATGTGTCACTGGGACCCTGGTAACCCAGGGCCCCAGTGCTCATAAGTGTGCCTGAATGTGTTACCTGTGTAGTGACTAACTGTCTCACTGAGGCTCTGCTAATCAGAACCTCAGTGGTTATGCTCTCTCATTTCTTTCCAAATTGTCACTAACAGGCTAGTGACCAATTTTACCAATTTACATTGGCTTGCTGGAACACCCTTATAATTCCCTAGTATATGGTACTGAGGTACCCAGGGTATTGGGGTTCCAGGAGATCCCTATGGGCTGCAGCATTTCTTTTGCCACCCATAGGGAGCTCTGACAATTCTTACACAGGCCTGCCACTGCAGCCTGAGTGAAATAATGTCCACGTTATTTCACAGCCATTTTACACTGCACTTAAGTAACTTATAAGTCACCTATATGTCTAACCTTTACCTGGTAAGGTTAGGTGCAAAGTTACTTAGTGTGAAGGCACCCTGGCACTAGCCAAGTTGCCCCCACATTGTTCAGGGCCAATTCCCCGGACTTTGTGAGTGCGGGGACACCATTACACGTGTGCACTACATATAGGTCACTACCTATATGTAGCTGCACAATGGTAACTCCGAATATGGTCATGTAACATGTCTATGATCATGGAATTGCCCCCTCTATGCCATCCTGGCATAGTTGGCACAATCCCATGACCCCAGTGGTCTGTAGCACAGACCCTGGTACTGCCAACCTGCCCTTCCTGGGGTTTCACTGCAGCTGCTGCTGCTGCCAACCCCTCAGACAGGCAGCTGCCCTCCTGGGGTCCAGCCAGTCCTGGCCCAGGATGGCAGAACAAAGGACTTCCTCTGAGAGAGGGTGTTACACCCTCTCCCTTTGGAAAATGGTGTGAAGGCAGGGGAGGAGTAGCCTCCCCCAGCCTCTGGAAATGCTTTCCTGGGCACAGATGTGCCCAATTCTGCATAAGCCAGTCTACACCGGTTCAGGGGACCCCTTAGCCCTGCTCTGGCTCGAAACTGGCCAAAAGAAAGGGGAGTGACTACTCCCCTGACCTGCACCTCCCCTGGGAGGTGTCCAGAGCTCCTCCAGTGTGCTCCAGACCTCTGCCATCTTGGAAACAGAGGTGCTGCTGGCACACTGGACTGCTCTGAGTGGCCAGTGCCACCAGGTGACGTCAGAGACTCCTTCTGATAGGCTCCTTCAGGTGTTGCTAGCCTATCCTCTCTCCTAAGTAGCCAAACCCTCTTTTCTGGCTATTTAGTGTCTCTGTCTCTGGGGAAACTTTAGATAACGAATGCAAGAGCTCATCCGAGTTCCTCTGCATCTCTCTCTTCACCTTCTGCCAAGGAATCGACTGCTGACCGCGCTGGTAGCCTGCAAACCTGCAACATAGTAGCAAAGACGACTACTGCAACTCTGTAACGCTGATCCTGCCGCCTTCTCGACTGTTTTCCTGGTGGTGCATGCTGTGGGGGTAGTCTGCCTCCTCTCTGCACTAGAAGCTCCGAAGAAATCTCCCGTGGGTCGACGGAATCTTCCCCCTGCAACCGCAGGCACCAAAAAGCTGCATTACCGGTCCCTTGGGTCTCCTCTCAGCACGACGAGCGAGGTCCCTCGAATCCAGCAACTCTGTCCAAGTGGCTACCACAGTCCAGTGACTCTTCAGTCCAAGTTTGGTGGAGGTAAGTCCTTGCCTCATCTCGCTAGACTGCATTGCTGGGAACCACGACTTTTGCAGCTACTCCGGCCCCTGTGCACTTCCGGCGGAAATCCTTTGTGCACAGCCAAGCCTGGGTCCACAGCTCTCTAACCTGCATTGCACGACTTTCTAAGTTGGTCTCCGGCGACGTGGGACTCCTTTGTGTAACTTCGGGTGAGCACTGTTTCACGCATCCTCGTAGTGCCTGTTTCTGGCACTTCTCCGGGTGCTACCTGCTGCTGAGAGGGCTCCTTGTCTTGCTCGACATCCCCTCTACCTCCTGGTCCAATTTGCGACCTCCTGGTCCCTGCTGGGCCACAGCAGCGTCCAAAAACGCTAACCGCACGATTTGCAGCTAGCAAGGCTTGTTGGCATTCTTTTGGCGGGAAAAGACTTCTTCACAACTCTACAAGGTGAGTGGGATCCGTCCTCCAAAGGGGAAGTCTCTAGCCCTTTGCGTTCCTGCAGAAACCGCAGCTTCTTCTGTCCAGTAGAAGCTTCTTTGCACCCGCAGCTGGCATTTCCTGGGCATCTGCCCATCTCCGACTTGCTTGTGACTTTTGGACTTGGTCCCCTTGTTCCACAGGTACCCCAGATTGGAAATCCAGCATTGTTGCATTGTTGGTTTGTGTCTTTCCTGCATTATTCCTCTAACACGACTTCTTTGTCCTTAGGGGAACTTTAGTGCACTTTGCACTCACTTTTCAGGGTCTTGGGGAGGGTTATTTTTCTAACTCTCACTATTTTCTAATAGTCCCAGCGACCCTCTACAAGGTCACATAGGTTTGGGGTCCATTCGTGGTTCGCATTCCACTTCTGGAGTATATGGTTTGTGTTGCCCCTATCCCTATGTTGCCCCATTGCATCCTATTGTAACTATACATTGTTTACACTGTTTTCTAAGACTATACTGCATATTTTTGCTATTGTGTATATATATCTTGTGTATATTTCCTATCCTCTCACTGAGGGTACACTCTAAGATACTTTGGCATATTGTCATAAAAATAAAGTACCTTTATTTTTAGTATAACTGTGTATTGTGTTTTCTTATGATATTGTGCATATGACACTAAGTGGTACTGTAGTAGCTTCACACGTCTCCTAGTTCAGCCTAAGCTGCTCTGCTAAGCTACCATTATCTATCAGCCTAAGCTGCTAGACACCCTATACACTAATAAGGGATAACTGGGCCTGGTGCAAGGTGCAAGTACCCCTTGGTACTCACTACAAGCCAGTCCAACCTCCTACAGATGGTGCGTGGGCTTGTGGTCGTGGTAGTTGCGTGGTGGAAGATGCGTTTGCAGGAGTTGCAGGCGAAGGGTCCATGGGTGCGTTTGGGGTGAGCCTGGAAGCAGGTGTTGGAGCGCCCTGGGTTGAGGGCGTGGAGGGTGGTGGGGTCGTAGCGGATCAGCGGGGCTTGGGAGAGCTGGGGATCAGGGGTCGTGGCGCTGGGCGCGGGCCAGGCGCGGACGGGCGTAGACGGGCTTGCCTCTGGCGCGCCTCTGGCTCGCCAGCTGCTCGCCCGCTGCGCGATTTGAGGTAGGAGGGGGAGGAGGGGGGGAGGGGTCAGCTGGGGTCGAATGGGAGCTGGGGGGCGGGGGCGTGCAGGAGGTCGCGGCGGGAAAGCGCGAGGGAGGGTGGGGGACAGGTAGAGTGAGAAGAGCTGGGAAGGGGGGTTTAAGGGTGGAGGGGGGTGAGTGTTAGGAGGTTTAGGAGATTAGGGAGAGAGATAGGAGTAGGGTTGTGAAGATAGGGGAGGAGGGGTTGTAGAGGTGGGTGAGGGTGAGAGGTAGAGTGAGAGGATAGGAAGATAGGTAATAGAGGGGGTGGTGGGAAGGGGGGAGAGATAGAGAAATAGATAGAGAAAGTAGATAGATAGAGAAATAGATAGGTAGAGACATAGATAGATAGAGAAATAGATAGATAGAGAGATAGGTAGATAGGAGGAGTGAGGGAGGTAGATAGCGAACGGGGTAGGTAGGGGTGATGGAGAGGGGGAGGCGAGTGAGGGAGGGGGATGAGGCAGGAGCAGGAGGGCAGGCGCGGGGAGAAGAAGACAGAGGAGGCAGAGGAGCCGAAGACAGAAGATAGAAGACAGAAGACAGAAGAACAGAAGACCGGAAGAACAGAAGAACAGGAGAACAGAAGACCGGAAGAACAGAAGAACAGAAGACCGGAAGACCGGAAGAACAGAAGAACAGGAGAACAGAAGACCGGAAGAACAGAAGAACAGGAGAACAGAAGACCAGAAGAACAGAAGAACAGAAGAACAGAAGAACAGAAGAACAGGAGTCCAGAAGATCACAGATGAAGATATGAAGAACAGAAGGCAGAAGACAGGCAGAAGACCACAGAAGAAGATGAAGAAGAAGAGAGGCGAATAGGAGAGGCAGAGAAGAACCCAGAAGAAGAGAGCAGACGGGGAAAAGAAGAGTACAGAAGAAGATTACAGAGGAGGAGCGAGGAGGAAGAACAGAGAAGAAGAAAAGAAGAAATGAAGCAGGAGCAGGAGAGAGGGTGAGTAGCGCGGGGCAGGGCGAGGGGCAGGGAGGTGGGGGTACTTACTGTGAGGTGGGTCTCAGGAACTCAGGAACCTGGAGGAGCTGGAGGAGCTGCAGCGGCAGGGGGAGCGACCTACCCTTGGGTCATTAACCGAATAGCAGGTTTCCTACCCATAAATATGATGTTAATGCTGAGCTAGCATGCTATGGTAAATCACGAATGCTGTCTCTTGAGCAAGCCTTGCATCATGTTACATTTCCAACTTGTATTGCAGAAAAAATATAAAAACAATAGTTCATCAGCTTCATGGGCTTCAACAACAGGCCTTGTCATCACTGAGCCACATGGGACTGAAAGAAACTAAATGGATTCCATACCTAATTGTAGGAGGCTGACCTGGTGTGTAGTGGGTACCTATGGTACTTACACCTTACAACAGATCTAGTTATCCCTTATTAGTGTAGTGTAGGCAGTGTCTAGAAGCCAGGCTCTCTAGGGGTAGCTGTGGATGAGCAGCCAAGGCTTAGCTAGGAGACATGCAAAGCTCATGCAGTATCACTGTAGTCACACTTAGTACTTACACACATGAAAGAAAATACTCAGTGTTACAAAAAGAAAGGCACTTTAATTTGGTGACACAAATACCAAAAATACCATAGAGACTATACTCCCGTAGGAGGTAGGTAATACACAAATTATATACACTAGTATGCTGAAATAGGCATACAAACAGTGAGAAAACAGTGAAATTAGTGAAAATTACAATAGTTAGAAATGGGCCTGGGGAGCACAAACTATATACTAAGAAAGTAGAATGTGAAAGTTGGTCCCCCACTTAGGTAAGTGTAGTGTGTAGAGGGGCGCTGGGAGTACTAGAAAAGCCCAAAGGTAAGTACCACAACCCACCTCAGTGACCAGAAAAGCAGGAGTAAATCACAGTAACTTTCCCAGAACACACTCATAAATGAGAAGAAGTATGCAAAATCCAGAAGAGACTGCAACACACCTACAGTGGATTCCTGGACAAGAAGACCTGTGGAAGAAGGGGACAAACTCCAAGAAGCATTGAAGAGTCCAGAAAGAGCAGCAGCCCCTGCTAACCCGGATGAAGGTGCCAAAGGTGAACCACCCATGAAGAAGAAAAGTCAGCAGAGCACCCAAGAAGACTAAGTCGGGTTCCTGGAAGGTGCAAGTGATGTCTCATTCCGGATGGTGGATGGCAGTCAAGTTTGCATCGTCAGAGTCCACCAACAAGCCTTGGCACACACAAAGCTTGCAGTTAGCCCACAGAACACCAGGCAGCACACACAGGAGTCCCACAGGATGGGGACAAGAAAGTTGCAGAAGAGGCCCATGCAGCACTACGACAAAGGCTCCCATTCCTCTGGAGAACCACTCAGGAAGCTTTACATAGCAGGATAGAGTGCTGGGGGCCAGAGCTACAACATGCACAAAAGACTTGGAGGAAAAATGCAAATAAGCTTTGGCAGCTGCAAAAGACACAGTTCATGGGGGTACTGTCTTGTGTGTGGAGACAAAGTCTTACCTCCACCAAAGTGGGACAGTTAGAAGAGAGGTCCATCCGGACTACTTCAGTCTGCCACGCATGATGCAGGATCAACACAGCTCAGCAGGCGAGGGGATCCATTCAGCCAGTTGTCATCTGTAGAAGCAGGGGAGGGACTCCTTCATCCCAAGGGAGATTCCTTCTTCCTTTTGATGCAGGCTGAAGACGGGCTGTCCTCAGAGGATGCATGACTGGGAAATTGTTACAGTTGCTGGCAGGAGCCGGAGATACAATGTTGCAGGAGGTGTCTTGCTTTTTTGTTGCAGCTTGTAGGTTCCTGGAGGGTCCAGATGTAGTTTCTTTAGGGAGAAGTCGAAGTGGAGGATGCAGAGGATTCCTGCTGGAGTCTTGCAATCCGAATCTGAGGAACCACCAAAAGGAGAGACCCTAAATAGCCCTGAAAGGGGGATTGGTCACCAAACCAGGTAAGCTCCTATCAGGGGAGGGCTCTGACATCACTTGCTGGCACTGGCCACTCAGATGCTCCCAGAGTTCCCTGTCAACCTTGAATCCAAGATGGAAAAACCCAGGGATCCTCTGTATGAGCTCTGAGCACCCCCCCTGGGGTGTCGATGGACTTTCCTTTGTCCAGTTTCATGCCAGAGCAGGGACTGGGGGCCCGGAACTGGTGTAGACTGGTTTATGCAAGGAGGCTAATGCACACATGAACAGGATAACAGAAGGAGAAGGGGGTGAGAAAGGGAGCACTGGGTCAATTACAGCACCAACACCACAGTTGGCATACACAGTACCGTCACACACAGAGATCAGGAATGAGCACTATGCATTGCACTCGCATTCAATTGGCTAGATGCCACAGCAAGATGAGGGCCAACCACCACTAACTGCACCCCTCCTGAGATCCACAAAGCCCTGACTGACATGGAATGCAACCAAGCTAGGTTACCTGCATTTGCTATACACCCATTACCCTTGAGCTGGATCACATTGTAAACTCTGACTTGGCTTTAAGGGGCACCCACTAACTCACGCCCACCAACCGGATCCCATGCCACATACCAATTACTGTAGTAACGCCCACTGTACTCACCTCCTTGTGGTTGCTGTGATGCCCTCAAGCGCCCATCCTGCTCTGGGTAGGCCACCGTCAATACGCGGGCCATCAGGGGGGTCAGGTTCCGACGGGCACCCCTTCCTTGTTGGGAGGCAATCCCCAGCTGGGCCTCCACTGTCTTCCGTGCCCAGCGTCTCAGGTCCTCCCACCGTTTCCTGCAGTGTGTGCTCTGCCTGCTGTAGACCCTGCGGGTCTGCAAGTCCTTGGCGATGGCACGCCACAATCCCTTCTTTTGATGGGCGCTGACCTGCATAGGGATTACAGACAGGAGGACACCATTACATATACAGTCCAGCCTGTCACACATATGGCCCACAAATCCCGTTTCCAACTCCATTGGCACACACATCGCCCGGTGCCCACCATGTACACTACCAACAGACATCCCCCCAAAATGACACAATGCCTGCACAAACATCTCCATGCAACCTTCCCACATGCATAGAGTTCAAGGTATACTCACCTGTTGGTCTGGAGGTCCATACAGCTGTCCATACTAGGGTAGGACCCCATCCGCCAAGCGCTCCAACTGCTCCGAAGTGAAGGCAGGGGCCCTTTCCCCGGTCACACGGGCCATGGTAGGTTCCAGACACAGGTCACAGCAGCACACGCAATGTAGGTGTTCTCCTGTGGAAAGTCATGAATCAAGTGAGGTTATAGACAGAAAATGGCGGTCATGTCCGCGGCGTTGTACACCGTCACCGCCGCCGGTGATCCTCATTGGCCACTATACTCCATAGAGCCCTATATTAGCCAATGAGGAATTGCACAGCGGTGCAAGACCGCCTTCCGCCACAACGCCCAACATCGGCGGAGTCACCTCACTTCCACCTGTCCCTAGATAAAGGACAGGCGTTCGTCATTTCATGGTGGTGGACTACATACAGATCTTTCATAACTGTGTCATTGCCGAAAATTGCACATAAATTGCCATTCCTACTGTCCCATCACATTAATGCTGTAGGCACACTGAGGTGGTGGCTGCATTGTTCAAATTTTGACGGCCTACTCACTCTTGTGTCCCTTAGATACCTACCGCTGCGGATGAATGGGAGGAGGAGACAAACCCCCATTTACAGACCTCTTGTGGACTTGGCTACACTGGAGGACAGGCACATTATACTCACCTATAGACTGGACAGGGCCACAATCACAGAGCTGTGTGCACAATTGGAGCCTGACCTGATATCAGCTATCTGTCATCCCACTGGGATCCCCCCTCTTGTGCAGGTTCTACCGGTGCTCCATTTCCTGGCAACTGGTTCGTTCCTAGTCATAGTGGGCTTGGCAGCAGGAGTGTCACAGCCAATGTTCTCAATCGTGCTGACAAGGGTATTGTCTGCCTTGGTGAAACACATGTGCAGCTACATTTCTTTCCCCCAGGTGGATTTGGCCACTGTGAAAGCCGGATTCTATGCAATGGGACATATACCCAATATTATTAGGGATATTGATGGTACACATATTGCGTTTGCCCCCCCCGCCAGAATGTACAGGTGTTTAGGAATCGGAAGAGTTTCCACTCACTGAATGTGCAAATGATGTGACTGGCAGACCAGTACATCTCCCACATCACTGCCAAGTATCCTGGGTCGGTGCATGACACCTTTGTTCTGAGGAATAGCAGCATCCCAAATCTTATGGCCCAACTACAGAGGCACAGGGTGTGGTTAATAGGTGAGCCAGAGTCCCCACCCACTGTATGTCAAGTGTTATCCTCATAGGATTGTGTAAGGCTACATTTTGTCCCTCATTATTTGCAGGTGACTCTGGCTACCCAAACCTATCGTGGCTCCTGGCCCATGTGAGGCATGCCAGGACAGGGGCTGAGACCCATTATAATGAGGCACATGGGCGAACCAGGAGAATAATCGAGAGGACCTTCAGCCTCCTGAATGCCAGGTTCAGATGCCTGCATCTGACAGGTGGATCCCTGTGTTACTCACCCGAGAAGGTCCGCCAGATAGTAGTGGCATGCTGCATGTTGCACCACCTGGCCCTTAGACGACATGTGCCTTTTCTGCAGGAGGCGGGGACTGGAGATGCCCCTGTGGCAGCAATGGACCCTGAGGACAGTGAGGATGAGGAGGCAGAGGATGAGGATGTGGACAACAGAACATCAGTTATACGTCAATACTTCCAATGACACACAGGTGAGACATTGTAACTGACCATTACTCTGACCAATGATGTTTTCTGTGTGGCTGTAGCATGAAGGCATTCACCTCCTTTGCATCTCAACTTAGTGTCACTTATGGCTTGTCCTTCTACAGATGTTGGTGATATGACAACAGCGTCCTGATGTGTTTACTGCAGACAGCTACAGGTCATTATTTGTATGCTATCACAGTGTTGAGATCATTTGCACTAGATGTAACTGTTCCCATAAATGCATATTTTCAACACACAAAACAGAGTCACTCAAATTGTGTTTAAGGGTGTTTATTGTAGTGCCAGTGTAATTGACTGAAAAGTGCAATGGAATGGAGTGATGGTAGAGGAAAGTCCAGGGTATTGTTCCAGTCTGTTTGTAGCACCAGGTCCAGTGTCCAAGGGGCCATAGGAAGGGGAGCAAAGGCAGTTCAAAGTGGACAAGGTGACAGGGTGGGACACAAGGGGGGTAATCAGGAGAGTCTCATTTCCTGGCAGTGGTCTTGGCAAGTGTCTCTGGCTTCTGTCTCGGTCACAGGGAACGTTTGTGGGTGGTTTACCTTCTGCAGGGGAGGGGTGCCGGTGGCCTGTGGGTCCTGTGGCAGGGCCTCCTGCCCACTAGCTGCAGCAGAAGTGGAGGGCTGGTCAATAGACTGGCTGGTGTGCTGTCCATTCCCTCATGATGTTGGCCATGTCTGCCAGCACCCCTGCTATGGAGGTCATGGTGGTGTTGAGAGCATGCAAGTCCTCCCTGATCTCCTGATGGTGTTCCTCCTGCAGCCGCTTGTTCTCCTGCATGTTGGTAAGGATCTGGCCCATCGTGTCCTGGGATTGTTGGTAGGCCCCCAGGACATTGATGAGTGCCTCCTGGAGAGTCCGTTCTCTTGGCCTGTCCTTCCCCTGGTGCACATCGGTCCTCCCAGTGTCCCTTTTGCCCTCTGCCTGTGTCTCCTGAATGGTGTGCTCACTGCCACCGACCCCAGGTCCCTGATTCTCTTGGGTGTGAGGTGTGAAATGGGGTCCCTGTACAGGTGGGAACATTGCTGATTGACGAGTCCTAGGGACAGAGGTGTGGGGACGCTGGGTGGGTGCTGTGGTGTTAGATACTGACGAGGGAGGCTCTGTGGTTGACTGGGAGTGGGCTGGGGTGACAGACTGACCACTGGTCCCTGATGGGCCAGGTAGTTCATCCAGATCCTGAAGTCCAGAGTTACTGTCATCACTGGGGGCATCTTCTGTTGGGGGACTAGTTAGTCGTGGCACCTCCTCTCCGCTGAGATTGGCTGGGGCACCTGTGGGGATGTAAGTGATGTATTATGCTTCATGTCTGTGACATATTGTACATCCCTAGCTTCCCATATATATTGTTGCTGTTGCCCCACCACCTTTGTTTGTGTATGGTGATGTTTCGTGGGATTGTTAGTTTTCCATGCTGTGCATGCTTTTGTGATGGGTGTGCATGCAGGGCTGTGAGGGCTGTCTATGCTTTGGTATGACATGCAGGGCTTGGCATTGGGGTTAGTCATATGTGTAGGTGCAGTGTGGGGATGGAGTGGAGTGATGGGAGTGAGGGTAAGTGTGTTAGATGGCATGCAGGTATAGGGGGATAATAAGTAGTAAATGTTGACTCACCAGTGTCCAGTCCTCCGACAACTCCAGTGAGTCCCTCAGGATGCAGGAATGCCAAAACTTGCTCCTCCCATGCTGTGAGCTGTGGGGGAGGAGGTAGGGGTCCAATGCCAGTCCTCTGTATGGTGAGCTGGTGCCTTGCTGCCACGGAACGGACCTTCCCCGTAGGGCGTTCCACCTCTTCCTGATGTCGTCCCTTGTTCTTGGATGCTGTCCCACGGCGTTCACCCTGTCCACGATTATCCGCCATAGCTCCATCTTCCTGGCAATGGATATTTGCTGTACCTGTGCTCCAAACAGGCGTGGCTCTACCCTGCCTATTTCCTCCACCATGACCTGCAACCCCTCATCTGTGAAACGGGGGTGCCTTTGTGGGGACATGGATGTTGTGTGGTGAGTGTAAGTGTGTGGGTGTTGGGTACTGCGTTTGGGTGTGCAAAGTGGTGTGCGTGAGGGATGTATGGGTGTGTGTGTCTAGTTGTCGCAGTGGTCTTGGTGTCAGTCTGGTGGCAATTATTTGTATTCGTAAAAGGTTGTGGGTAATGTGGGTGGGTGGATGTGGTGTGTATGAGTGTCAGGTGTGTGTATTTGGTATTGGCCAATGTTGTGTAGTTTAATATTTGGGTGTCCATTCTGAGCTCGCTGGTGTGTACCGCCAATGGTTTACCGCCATTGAATGTCCGCCGTGGAGATTCGTGGGTCATGATGTGGTGGGTGTTGTTCTGTTGACGTAACAGTATGGGTGTTGGTACTGACACTTTAGCACTGACCTTTGGGCCGGCCGATTCGTGTATGTGGTAGTATTTTGTAGGATTGGTGTGTGTGTCTCATAATATGGAGCACGGATATTTGCCACTGCGGCGGTACGCTGGCAGCCGTCACCGCGGCAGTAAGCGGGATTTACCGCCAATGTCATGATGAGGGTCATAATCTTTGGCAGAAGCTGCACACTTGACAGTAATAGCTTTTCTGGGTAATAGCAGTGCTTGCAAAAGATCAGCAATCAATGATGCATGAGGTGAGGAATCCCCTCATTGCCCATAACTGCCTAAGGTCGTGTGTCACCATAAATGCATACTGGCATTGTATATACTGACTGTCTTTCCTTCAGCCAGTTCTGCTGCTTGGACACTTTTAACTGCTGTCAAACTTGCTCCCTCCAGCAGCCTTCTGGCTGTGCCCATCGCATAGGAAGCCTGCAGTGTTCCTGTATTGCCCCTGATGCATGAACCATCAACAAAAGATCTCCCTCCGCATCTGGGAATGGTGTGTCCCTAATGTCTCGTCTCACCTTGGTGTGTCTGTCAACTGCTAATACACAATCATGAAAGGCGTTGTCCGTTGAGGGGTCATCCTGGTCCCGTTCAGTTGGTAGAAGACAGGCGGGATTGAGAGTAGTGCACCTCTTGAGGATAATGGGTGGAGCCAACAGTGTTAGGTGTGCATTTTTAAGGTGTTGGGTCTTTGTTGTCATCAGCAATTTATCAACTGCATGGGGAACATGTAGGACCAAAGTGTGTGCTAGCACTACGTTCTCAGATTGTTTTACCACCAGGGCTGAAGAAGCTACTGCCCGCAAATACAGTGGAAGTGCTTTACCGACTGGGTCTAAGATGGCAGAGCAGTACACCAGTGGGCGGTAGGAGGATCCATGGTTTTGGGACAGCACCCCAATGAGCAGCCTCCTCTCTCATGACAGAATAGATAGAACTCTTTGCTGATATTGAGATTTGGGATGCAGTGGGATGGAGAAGAAAGCAGAGCTCAAATACTGGACAAAATCGAGGCTGGGTTGGGTGTGAGCGGAGGCCTCTTTTTGCATGGTTAGCCCCCACGTTTTGCCTGAAGTTGATGTGTTCTAGAAGTTGGTAGTGCCCAGGGCCCCTGTTAAACAGGTTCCCTGGGCCAGATCTCTTTCCCTAAAACTGTTGTGATGCTTGGGACAATTGGTTATACTCCTAAATATCCCTGTAAGTCCCTAGTAAATGGGTACCCCAGTATCCAGGGCAAGAGACATTAAGAGTAGGCCCCTGGGGAGCAGCAGCACTGATTGTGCCACCTTCAAGGGCCCTGCATCCAGATGCACCCAGCCTTGCCATTGCAGGCTGAATGTACTGGGGCAACCCTAAAAGGAAAAACTCGACATGGCACACTTTCTGTGTGCCATGTCCACAAATACACTGCATAAGTTAGTGGTAAGTCACTCCTCTAGCAGACCTTCCAGTCCTAAGGCAGGGTGCACCATACTATATGTGAGGGCATAGCTGCATGAGCAATATGCCCCCACTGTGTCCTTGCTAAACCTGGGACATAGTGAGTGAACAGAGCAGCAATTTTAATGTATGTACTAGGCACTGGTCAAACACGCGTTCCCCAGCTACATAATGGCCACTCTGCACCCTGGATTGTTTGGTATCAAACAACTCAGAATATCAAATCCAAACTCATACCAGTATTGGATTTAACTCTAAATGTACCCAGGGACCACCTTAGAGGTGCCCCCTGCAAAAGCTAACCCTAACTGGCAGAGTTGCTGGCTGGTTCCAACCAGCTGCCACTCCAGACAACCAATATACAAACCTGGGGGAGAGCTGTGGCTCTCTGGTTTATAAGACAATGCCCTTCCTGGGTGGAGGAGCTAACACCCCCTCCCTCAGGAATGTGCAACACCCTGGTGGTGAGCGTCAAAGGACTACAGCCAATGAAACTCGAGCCTCCAGGCCTGCTGCTGGCAGCAGATGGCTTCCCCCTAAACAAACCCCCACTTTTGGCGAGAGCAAAGGTGGGAAACCAGCAAAGAGGAGGCGAAGTGGCCTTACTGAGCATGCACCACCCCTAAGGGCTTGCATGCAAAGTGGACCCTCTGATTCAGTTTTCTCCACCTTTGAATGGAGGAAAACAGCCAATGAGGTTTAGGGAAGTGACCCTTCCCACAGGAAGTGTTCACTGTAGTGGGTGTAGCCACCCAAGGGTAAGTGTCCCATAGGACACTACCATATTCCCCCTAAAACGCCCACTAAATTCACTATTTAGTGGACTCCCCCAGACCAAGATTTCAGATTTTGAAAAGGATACCAAGAAGAAAAGAAGACCAGCACCAAAGAACCCGCCAGGACGAGAACATAGGACCTGCTGCACCAGAAGAGGCGCCAAGACCCCTGCTCGCTGCACCAGAGTCCTGACAATCGCGACTGAGGAGGAGCTGATCACTGGACCGACCCCAAGAAACCCAGGGGTCCTTCAGGCTTTAAGGATCACCCCAGATCTCCCTTCTGAGTGGGGGGCACCACTCAAGAAAAGCAAGAAAACTGCAAAGAACAAGAAACCAGTGAGGGTCCCGTTACTGAATTGCTGATATCTCTGCAACCGGAAGCCCCAACCTGACCCAACGGCTGCCCGGAAGTGCCCCCCAACTGTACCAAGTTTGGTGGTGCTGCAACCCACAGTGGCAGAGGTAGAGCAACACCCTGGGTCCTGGTCAGCTGACATCAGACCAGGTGAAAACCAGCTCCCCCTGAACTGAAAAAGGATGAGGAAGAAGCCCCAGTCGAGGGACTTCAGGAATACCCCGGACCTCTGACCAGAGTGACCCATTGTCCTGTAAGCAGCCCTCAAAGTGACTCACCTCCAGCTCCAAAGGACTCCATGGCGCACAGCTCCTGGACCTCCAACTCGCCCTGCACCTGGCCGCCCTGGGCCTTGCATCGTGGGATCTGCTGTGTGCCCCGGCTCCCCAGCCCCTTGCGACAGCCCAAGGGAACCCCCAGGCACCACTTTGAATTTGGAATCTAGCTCCCTTTTCCAAGTGGCCCATCCAGGTGACCCTTTGCCTGTGCCTAGAACCTTTCCAACGCTGCTCCTGCCAGAACCGGGAGCCGCCCGAGGCTCTCTAGCTGGCACGAGGTGCCCACCGACTACTGCGACAACCCTGCAAAAGAACAGACCGGTAACCCAACTGTGTGATTTTTAATGCATTTTTAAAAGTGACTGCCTATTGATTCCTATGGTGCGTGAGTATGCACAGAAATACTAACTTTAATAAAACTTCAAAAATTCATAACATAAAAAGTACTTAACATATTCTAAAGATTTTGGTCTTAAAAATTATATAAATATCTGGAGTAGTTTTATGAATCCTGGTCTTGAGTTATTCATTGAGTATGTGTGGTGCATGATTGGATTTGTGAGTACAGAAAATACTTAGCACATCTCCTGGATTAGCCTAACTGCTCGACCAGCTACCTTAAAAAATAGAGCATTAGGTGGTCTGATTTTTACCCCTGAAAACTAACATGTGGTTGCCTTGACCCTCTGCATAGTGTACTTGGGTTTGTACACTACATGGAGGGCCAGCCTCCAACATTGGGAACCATGGGAAAAGGTGGGATCACTAGTTTGTTCAGTTCTCTCAGATCTTGTGTGAATTTATATACAGTGACCTCATCTGATCTCTTTGAAGCCTTTTTCACAGTGAGTATAGGAGTGTTACAGGGGCTGTATCATATTCCCCTTATTATCCCCTTATTTCAGGAGGTCTCTTGTTACCAGGGCTGTACCTTCCTCTCCTTCCTTGGAGCTCTCAAACCGTGGAACCCGTGGTAGTGGTGCCCCAGGTATCAATTTGACTTGTACTGGAGGGTAATCCTGTATCTGCCCCAAATCATTTTCCCCCTGTGCCTAAACCCCACGTGGGATGGAATCCTGCAGTTCTGGTGGTATTTCTTGGGTTGTCCCCTGTGGTCCACACCTCATAAATGCTTGTGACAACAATCCGTTCACCCTGCTTTCCAGAAAAAACCCTTTTGGTGAACATTGAATGTGCATTGTAACTTGCACAACAAATCCCTCCCCAGTAAGCTAACAGGGCAGTATCTACAAAGAACAAATTGGTGTTCAACAGTAATGGGGCCTACCACAAGTTTCAGGGACTGTGACAAATACTCATCAATAGGTTGTCCTGTTTTCCCAACTGCTGTTATTTGTGTACTTTAGAGTGGTGCCTCCGACATATCAGACACCTTCAGCATTGATCTTGTTGCTCCAGTATCAACCAGGAAAGGAACAGTCTTGTTTAGTACTGTTCCCTCCACATAGAGACCCTCCTCGTCCACTGATATCACTGGAGCTATCACCCAGCCTCTCACTCTCAGGCATTGTAGGAGGCTGGCCTGGCTTGTAGTGGGTACCAGAGGTACTTGCACCTTGTGCCAGGTCCAGTTATCCCTTATAAGTGCAGAAGAGGTGTTTATAGCAGCTTAGGCTGATAGAAGGTAGCTATGGCAAAGCAGCTTAGGCTGAACTAGGAGACATGTAAAGCTCCTACTATACCACTGGTGTCATATGCACAATATCATAAGAAAACACAATACTCAGAAGTACTAAAAATAAAGGTACTTTATTTTTATGACAATATGCCAAAAGTATCTCAGTGAGTACCCTCAGTATGAGGATAAGTGATATACACAAGATATATGTACACAAACCAAAATTATGCAGGTAATAGCAAGAAAAAGTAATGCAAGCAGTGTAAAGTTACAATAGATTGCAATAGGAGCACATAGGTATAGGGGCAACACAAACCATATACTCCAAAAGTGGAATGCGAACCACGAATGGACCTCAAACCTATGTGAGCTTGTAGAGGGTTGCTGGGACTGTAATAAAACAGTGAGGGTTAGAAAAATAGCCCACCCCAAGACCCTGTAAAGTGCGCCTACTACCCCCAGAGGGCACAGAAGTCGTGATAGGGGGATTCTGCAGGAAGAACAAACATCAGCAATGCAACAACAGTGGATTTCCGTACCTGAGTACCTGTAAGACAAGGGGACCAAGTCCAATAGTCGCGACAGTGTTGAGAGTGGGCAGGAGCCCAGGAAATGCCAGCTGAGGGTGCAAGGAAGCTGCCACCTGTTGGAAGAAGCTTGGAGTTCTGCAAGAAAGAAGAGAGCTAGGGACTTCTCCTTTGGAGGATGGATGTCCCACGTCGTGAAGAAGCTTGCAGAGGTGTTCCCATGCAGAAAGACTGCAAACAAGCCTTGCTAGCTGCAAGGGTTGCGGTTAGGGTTTTTGGATGCTGCTGTGGCCCAGGAGGGGCCAGGATGTCGCCACTTGGAAGAGGAGACAGAGGGGGTGCCCAGCAAGTCAGGGAGCCCTCACAGAAGCAGGCAGCACCCGCAGAAGTATCTGAACAGGCACTTAGAAGAAAAGTGAACTGGAGTCCTACCTGAAGTCACAAAAGGGAGTCCCACGATGCCGGAGGACAATTCAGAAGGTTGTGCACTGCAGGTTAGAGTGTGGGGGACTGAGGCTTGGCTGTGCATGAAGGAAATCCTGGAAGAGTGCACAGGAACCGGAGCAGCTGCAAATCACGCGGTACCCAGCAATGCAGTCTAGCGTGGGGAGGCAAGGACTTACCTCCACCAAACTTGGACTGAAGAGTCACTGGACTGTGAGAGTCACTTGGACAGAGTTGCTGAGTTCCAGGGACCACGCTCGTCGTGCTGAGAGGGGACCCAGAGGACCAGTGATGCAGTCTTTTGTTGCCTACGGTTGCAGGGGGAAGATTCCGTCGACCCATGGGAGATTTCTTCAGAGCTCCTGGTGCAGAGAGGAGGCAGGCTACCCCCAGAGCATGCACCTCCTGGAAACAGTTATGAAAGCCAGCAGGATGAAGCCTTACAAGGTTGCTAGTAGTCGTCTTGCTACTTTGTTGCAGTTTTGCAGGCGTCCTGAGCAGTCAGCGGTCGATCCTTTGGCAGAAGGTGAAGAGGGAGATGCAGAGGAACTCTCGTGAGCTCTTGCATTCGTTATCTGGTGAGATACCCAAAGCAGAGACCCTAAATAGCCAGGAAAGGAGGTTTGGCTACCTAGGATGGAGGATTGGCTACCAAGAGAGGTAAGGGCCTATCAAAAGGAGCCTCTGACGTCACCTGATGGCACTGGCCACTCAGAGCAGTCCAGTGTGCCACAGACACCTCTGTTTCCAAGGTGGCAGAGGTCTGGGACACACTGGAGGAGCTCTGGCCACCTCCCCTGGGAGGTGCAGGTCAGGGGAGTGGTCACTCCCCTTTCCTTTGTCCAGTTTCACGCCAGAGCAGGGCTGGGGGATCCCTGAACCAGTGTAGACTGGCTTATGCAGTGATGGGCACCATCTGTGCCCATCAAAGCATTTCCAGAGGCTGGGGGAGGTTACTCCTCCCCAGCCTTCACACCTATTTCCAAAGGAAGAGGGTGTTACACCCTCTCTCAGAGGAAGTCCTTTGTTCTGCCTTCCTGGGCCAGGGCTGCCTGGACCCCAGGAAGGCAGAAACCTGTCTGAGGGGTTGGCAGCAGCTGCAGTGCAAACCCTGAAAAGGCAGTTTGGCAGTACCCGGGTTCTGTGCTAGAGACCCGGGGGATCATGGAATTGTCCCCTCAATGCCAGAATGGCATTGCGATGACAATTCCATGATCTTAGACATGTTACATGGCCATGTTCGGAGTTACCATTGTGACGCTGTACATAGGTAATGAGCTATGTACAGTGCACGCATGTAATTGTGTCCCCGCACTCACAAAGTCTGGGGAATTTGCCCTGAACGATGTGGGGGGCACCTTGGCTAGTGCCAGGGTACCCACACACTAAGTAACTTTGTACCCAACCTTCACTAGGTGAAGGTTAGACATATAGGTGACTTATAAGTTACTTAAGTGCGGTGGTAAATGGCTGTGAAATAACGTGGACGTTATTTCTCTCAGGCTGCACTGGCAGGCCTGTGTAAGAATTGTCAGAGCTCCCTATGGGTGACAAAATAAATACTGCAGCCCATAGGGATCTCCTGGAACCCCAATACCCTGGGTACCTCTGTACCATATACTAGGGAATTATATGGGTGTACCAGTATGCCAATGTGAATTGGTAAATTTAGTCACTAGCCTGTTAGTGACAAATTTGGAAAGCAGAGAGAGCATAACCACTGAGGTTCTGGTTAGCAGAGCCTCAGTGAGACAGTTAGGCATCACACAGGGAACAAGCAAAGCAAACACCTACATATAGGCCACAAACTTATGAGCACTGGGGTCCTGGCTAGAAGGGTCCCAGTGACACATAACAAACATACTGACAACATAGGGTTTTCACTATGAGCACTGGGCCCTGGCTAGCAGGATCCCAGTGAGACAGTGAAAACACCCTGACATATACTCACAAATAGGCCAAAAGTGGGGGTAACAAGGCTAGAAAGAGGCTACTTTCTCACACCTGTTCTCTGTGGAGGTCTCAGGGACATCAAAGACGTCCGGTGGGGGATCCATATCATGAATGGTTACATCTGTAGAGCAATGCCCTCTGCACGTACATTGTGCCTGACCTCACATGGTGGGGATGGTGTACGTGTGGACAAAGAACAGAGTTTGGAGTCTGGGCACACCAGGTGCGAGGTAGCAGCATACTGCTTGCACTACTGGTCTGTGGCCTTTCTTTGTGGGGACCAGGGCACCCTGAGACGGCTTGTGAATTGAAAGGATCACTGTTGCGGAACCCTGTTGGGGCCTTATTGAGGTTGACTGGGAAGCATTTCTCCCGTGTGACCCTTGGCTGCATGCTGTGCCCGTTCATAGGTTGGAATACTCAGAGATGTGGGTACAACCCAAAGAGTGCTTTACTTAGCCTAGTATTTCACAACGGAACTTGTGTCTAGTGTTTTTGTCTGGAGATACCTGTACGGGTAATGTCATTGCATACTGGGTAGAGTACCTTAATCCAGAAGGGTACAGAAACCTAGTCCCAAGTAGAACCAGAAGGTCCGGTGCGGTTCAAGTCACCAGGAGCCAGACTAGTGCCTCTTGAAGAGGAGGGTACGATGCTAGAAGTATTTTAAAAAATCTTGTGCCTTCTGGGAACACCATGTCATCCCTGACAGTATCCTCTTTTTGCAGTAATACAGCACTGTGCACTTTGTACATTGGATCAAACCTGTCTGGAGACACTGGAATATCATAGGCACAGACAGGTTGTCTCCAGTCCAGAGGCATGGACCAGGTAGCTTATTATGTACAACTTGAAGTGTTGAGGGTGGGTTGAGTCTACATGGTCCCGAAGACGCCTCTCCATTCTGGAGATGCTGAATTTGGTGACTACTTGGTAACATTAGATTGTCTGGTGTGGCTGGGCACTTCAGAGTCTAATGGTTGGCCCTGGATACCATACCCCTGTGTTTTGTAGACCTCTGAGTGCACCTCCTATTCAGAGCATGAACATAACCTCCAGAATTGTTTACTGGCTGTTGTCTTTCCTGCCCCCACCTTGACCCCCTCACCTGGAAAGTTATGACTTAGCTGTGAGTGGCTGGGTGCCAAGGGGAAAGTTACTATAATTTTTGGGGTTGTGATGGGGCGAGGTTAACTGGAGACTGGTTGGCAGGTGGAGGATGGGTTGGAACCCAGAGGGTTTGCAAGCGTATGGACATCCACTTGCCAGTTATTAGGGCATCACATTAGGGTGCTGGAAGCAAGTGCGTTTGAGAGTGTGTGGATGTGTACCTGCGCCAACTGATACCTGGGCCCTGTGCCTACGTGCAGGGTGGGCGTGAGGGAATGAGTCTGAGTGAGAAAGAGTGAGTGATGGGGCCGCACTGTGGTGTTGCTGGGTACTTGTGTTCTGCCAGGGAGTTCATAAGGTTGGCATCACATTTAACTAGGGTGGCTGAGGCCGTAGGTCTAGATTGGAGTGTGGTTATGCTGTGATATACATTTTGCTGCCACTGGCAGCCCCCAGGGCACACCCTGGATTGAACGTGTTACACTGATTGTGGGTAATGTGAGGGTGGGAATAGTGCTGACAGCGGATGAGCACCTTATCTGGGTGCAGAAAGAGAATGTGGGTTTCCATCATATGTATATACAGTGATTAATGGTTAATGTGGTGGGGCCTATTATCGTGTGTTATGTTGTTCATTGTGATTCACGCCCAAGTTTACATTAGCTACTATTGTATATTATGTGCTCATTGACCGTTCGGCTGGAATCCCATTATAATCAAATTGCAATGATCATGTGTGTGTGTGTATTGAATATCATTTTTCTGTACATCTAGCCCGCATGAAGTCTCTTTTGGGGGTTGTTCAGCCGGGGTGTTGTGGGACCGTGCTGTGCTGTTGCTTTGCACATTGCCTATGAGATACGCCTGACTGCTCCGTGCCAAGCACCCTAGAGTGAGCACAGGTTATGTAGCAGGTTCACTAGACCACCCTGGAGAGGAGTGTCATGTTCCACCTGCCTGAGCATATGCTTTAGCCAACCAGACTGAGCCACCTCCAACAACCTCCCCCTCATTGCCTTTCCAATACACCTCAACTCAGACCTGCAGTACCCTCGCCTCTTCCAGTACTTGACCACCCACAGCCCTTCCAAGAAGCCTCAACCATGACCTGCAGCAGCCCCTACCCTTCCAGTACTGGACCCCCAACCAGCCCTTCCAATGCACCTCAACCCTGATCTGCAGTAGCCCCTGCTGAGACAGTACAGGACCCCCACACTGCCTTTCCAATGCACCTCAACCCTGACCTGCAGCTTCGCGTATGGGAGCCATAAGCTGCTCTGGCAGTGTTCTTTAATATTCATCCTTAGCAGCCCCAGCTATCGCAACAGTGGTGCAAGTGCTCAGCGCTGCCTTTATGTTGGTCTCTATAAATGAGGAGCATTTCTGCTCTCTCCCTTTCACGCAGCGCAGCAAGGTCCCTTCGTGCATTATGTTGTGTGAAATAATCTTAAATATCCCCTAATTGTCTTATTCTTGCATTTTGCATATTTCCATGTATTTCATTAATGTGCTGCATTATGCACTCATATTCTTTGTAAATCTAAACAATGGCACTTTGATTTCACTTTGATTGTTTACATATTGTACAGAACTTGTTTAGCATGAGTAGAATTATAGTAAAACAAGGTAATCATATTAATATTTTATGCATTGTAAAGTATAATGTTTAATGTGAATTGTAGTATTTTCTGTTGTAAATAAATTCATGTTAACTGTAAATCTTCTTAATAATATTGATTATTATTTGTTGTAGATTTTTGAATAATGTAATTGAATACTTAGTTATTGGGAAAGCTAAAGTAGTCCCTAAATAGCACTACCAGGGGGATTGGTCACTGTGCAGGATGACCACCTATCAAGAGGGGGTCACTGATGTCAGTCACCTATCCTGACCAACCAGATGCTCCCAGGGGCCCCTGCACACCATGTTTTCAAGATGGCAGAATCAAGTGGCCACCTTGAGGAGCTCTGGGCACCACCCCTGGGGCGGTGATGGATAGGGGCGTGGTCACTCCCTTTTCTGTTATGTGCTTTCACGCCAGAGCAAGGACCGGGGGTCCCTAGACTGGTACAAATCAAATTATGCAAGGAGGGTACCAAATGTGCAATTCAAAGCAAGCCGGTGGCGTGGGGAGGCTACCCCTCCCCACCCATGTAACACCTATTTCCAAGACAGAGAGGGTGTTGCCTCCCTCTCCCACAGGAAATCCTTTGTTCTGCCTTCCCCTGCTTGAGCGGGTCAAGCAGCAGGGGAGCAGAAACTTGTCTGAAGGGCTGCAGCAGCGTATGCTCCCTTCAAACCTTGGAAGACTGGCAGGAGAAACCCTGGGGGGTCCTCTAAGGAGCCCGGAGAGTGCATGAAATCATACCACCAATACTGGCATTAGTATTGGTGTATGATTCCAACATGTTTGACACCAAACATGCCTCGGTTCGGAGTTACCATTACATAGCTGGACCACAGGTAGAGAGTGACCTGCGGTCAGTACAGGGGTAAAATGGCTTCCACGAATTTACAAATTCCAGTGCATTGGAAATGGAGTTCATGGGGCATCTGTGCCCAAGCAGGGGTGCCTTCACACAGGTATCTGCAGCCTACCCTCTGGGCTAGGAGGTCTTAAAATAGGGGTGACTTACAGTGACCTGGTGCAGGGACCAGCAGTAAAAGGGTGCATGCACCTTTTCATGCAGGCTGCAATGGCAGGCCTGCAGAAAAACTTTGCATGGGCTTCCATGGACATAATACATGCTGCAGCCCATGGGGGACCTCTGGTGTGCCAATGCCATGGGTACCTAAACACCACATATTAGGGACTTATGGGGTACACCAGTATGCCAATTGTGGGGTGTAAAGGGTACCAAAGCAACCAACTTTGGAGGAGAGAGCACAGTCAGTGGGATCCTGCTTAGCAGGATCTCAGTGAAGACAGTCTAACACACTGATAAACAGGATGGACTTCCTATCCAGTGAAGAACAACACATTCTGCAAGATCACCATACCACATAACTGACGAGCAGACAAGCACTCTCTATCTGTGTCCAAAGGAATGGAGTTAAGGACTCAGTTGCGTCAGACTGAACACACCTTTTAATATGAAAGGCCAGCAGGCAGTTCCAATCCCTCTTTCTATAATAATTTGCTGCCACCACTGACAGTCTTTTTCAGTGCAGTAGAAGATATTAGCCACTCTCTAAAGGAGGAGTTTCCTTTAGGTGTCTCTCTGGACCTCAGAGCAATGCCCTGTGGTCGTTTTACCTGGGAGCCCTGAGGTGAAAGTCAAAAAGCTACAGACACATTCTGTGACTTTACTAGTTTAACAAAGACCAGGGGCACATGACCTTAGAAACATTTCAATTCTAAGATATTGCAGTGGAAGGCCTCTGCAAAGTCCACACATTTCAAGGGAAGCTTATTCTGTGCAGGCTCCCACAGGCAGCAATGAGCTGGATTGGAGGCTGGCAAAGAAGAAATATTGATCTAGACTGATCCAAAAATTGATTGGACACATTTCTCAAGCAATGACTGAAGGGGGGGGGGGTAGCTCAAAACCTACCTTTTCTTTCCTTTTTCCTAATAGTAAAAGCTCTGTTATCAGCCCCTCACTGCTGGCTTTACGGGCGACAAAAGGGATTTTATCTGAACAGTACAAATGAAACTTGGCTAGCTTCTTGACTTAAAGACAGGGCTGTGATCAGTCTCTGAAACTGAACCACAGCCATGACCAGGGTGCGCAGTCCTTTCCGCTGACTGTCCTTCTAGGACCTCAGCCATGACCAGGGTGCGCAGTCCTTGCCGCTGACTGTCGTGCGCATCCCTTTGACTGTCCATCTAGGACCTCAGCCATGACCGTGGTGCGCAGCCGTCGCCACTGACGGTCCTTCTAGGACCTCAGCCATGATCGGGGTGTGCAGTCCTCGCTGCTGACTGTCGTGCGCAGCCCTTTGACTGTCCTTGTAGGAGCTCATCCATGACCGTGTTGCACAGTCCCTACAGCTGACTGTCCTTATAGGACCTCAGCCATGACCAGGGTGTGCAGTCCTTACTGCTGACTGTCCTTCTAGGACCTCAGCCATGACTGGGGTGCACAGCCCTCGCTGCTGACTGTCCTTCTAGGACCTCAGCCATTACCGTGGTGTGAAGTCCCCACTGCTGACTGTCCTTCTAGGACCACAGCCATGACCATGGTGCACAGTCCTCACTGCTGACTATCCTTCTAGGACCTCAGCCATGACCGTGTTGCACAGTTCCTACAGCTGACTCTCGTTCTAGGACCTCAGCCATGACTGGGGTGCACAATGTTCACCACTGTTTGTCCTTCAAGGATCTCAGACATGACTGGGGTGTGCAGTCTCCACCACTGAATGTCCCTCTAGGACCTCAAACATGATCAGGTTGTGCCGTCTTCGCCACTGACTGTCCTTCTAGGACCTCAGCCATGACCGAAGTGTGCAATGCTCACCGCTGACTGTCCTTCTAGGACCTCTGCCATGTCCAGGGTGCACAGTGCTCACCACTGACTATCCTTCTAGGATCTCAGCCATGACCGTGGTGTGCAGTCCTCTCTGCTGACTGTCCTTCTAGGACCTCAGCCATGACTGTGTTGCACAGTCCCTACAGCTGACTGTTCTTCTAGGACCTCAGCCATGACCGGGGTGCACAGTCCTCGCTGCTGACTGTCCTTCTAGGACCTCAGCCATGACCGTGGTGTGCAGTCCTCTCTGCTGACTGTCCTTCTAGGACCTCAGCCATGACTGTGTTGCACAGTCCTCGCTGCTGACTGTCCTTCTAGGACCTCAGCCATGACCGGGGTGTGCAGCCCTCGCCGCTTATTGTCCTTCTAGGACCTCAGCCATGACCGTGTTGCACAGTCCCTACAGCTGACTGGCATTCTAGGACCTCAGCCATGGCCATGTTGCACAGTTCCTACAGATGACTGTTCTTCTCGGACCTCAGCCATGACCGGGGTGCGCAGTCCTCGCCGCTGACTGTCCTTCTAGGACCTCAGCCATGACCGGGGTGTGCAGCCCTCACAGCTGACTGTCCTTCTAGGACCTCAGCCATGACCGGGGTGCGCAGTCCTCGCTGCTGACTGTCGTGCGCAGCCCTCGCCACTGACTGTCCTTCTAGGACCTCAGCCATGACCGGGGTGTGCAGCCCTCGCCGCTGACTATCCTTCTAGGACCTCAGCCATGACTGTGTTGCACAGTCCCTACAGCTGACTGGCATTCTAGGACCTCAGCCATGGCCGTGTTGCACAGTTCCTACAGCTGACTGTCCTTCTAGGACCTCAGCCATGACCGGGGTGCGCAGTCTTCGCCGCTGACTGTCCTTCTAGGTCCTCAGCCATGACCGGGGTGCACAGCCCTCGCCGCTGACTGTCCTTCTAGGACCTCAGCCATGATCGTGTTGCACAGTCCCTACAGTTGACTGTCGTTATAGGGCCTCAGCCATGACCAGGGTGTGCAGTCCTTGCCTCTGAATGTCCTTCTAGGACCTCAGCCATGACTGGGGTGCACAGCCCTCACTGCAGACTGTCCTTCTAGGACCTCAGCCATGACTGTGGTGTGAAGTCCTCACTGCTGACTGTCCTTCTAGGACCTCAGCCATGACCGTTTTGCACAGTCCCTACAGCTGACTGTCATTCTATGAACTCAGCCATGACCGTGTTGCACAGTCCCTACAGCTGACTCTCATTCTAGGACCTCAGCCATGACCGGGGTGCGGAATGTTCACCCCTATTTGTCCTTCTAGGATCTCAGACATGACTGGGGCGCGTAGTCTCCACCACTGACTGTCCCTCTAGGACCTAAAAAATGATCAGGGTGTGCCGTCTTTGCCACTGACTGTCCTTCTAGGACCTCAGCCATGACCATGGTGCACAGTCCTCACTGCTGACTATCCTTCTAGGATCTCAGCCATGACCGTGTTGCACAGTTCCTACAGCTGACTCTCGTTCTAGGACCTCAGCCATGACCGGGGTGCACAATGTTCACCACTGTTTGTCCTTCAAGGATCTCAGACATGACTGGGGTGTGCAGTCTCCACCACTGAATGTCCCTCTAGGACCTCAAACATGATCAGGTTGTGCCGTCTTTGCCACTGACTGTCCTTCTAGGACCTCTTGCATTTTCCGGGGTGCACAGTGCTCGCCACTGACTGTCCTTCTAGGATCTCAGCCATGACTGGGATGCGCAGTCTCCACCACTGACTGTCCCTCTAGGACCTCGGCCATGTCTGGGTGTGCAGTACTCGTTACTGACTGTCCTTCTAGGACCTCATTCATGACCGGGGTGCCCAGCCCTCGCCACTGACTGTCCTACTAGGACCTCAGCCATGACCGTGTTGCACAGTCCCTACAGCTGACTGTCATTCTAGGACCTCAGCCATGACCGTGTTGCACAGTCCCTACAGCTGACTGTCCTTATAGGACCTCAGCCATGACCGTGGTGTGCAGCCCTCGCCGCTGACTGTCCTTCTAGGACCTCAGCCATGACTGGGGTGCACAGCCCTCGCTGCTGACTGTCCTTCTAGGACCTCAGCCATTACCGTGGTGTGAAGTCCCCACTGCTGACTGTCCTTCTAGGACCACAGCCATGACCATGGTGCACAGTCCTCACTGCTGACTATCCTTCTAGGACCTCAGCCATGACCGTGTTGCACAGTTCCTACAGCTGACTCTCGTTCTAGGACCTCAGCCATGACCGGGGTGCACAATGTTCACCACTGTTTGTCCTTCAAGGATCTCAGACATGACTGGGGTGTGCAGTCTCCACCACTGAATGTCCCTCTAGGACCTCAAACATGATCAGGTTGTGCCGTCTTCGCCACTGACTGTCCTTCTAGGACCTCAGCCATGACCGAAGTGTGCAATGCTCACCGCTGACTGTCCTTCTAGGACCTCTGCCATGTCCAAGGTGCACAGTGCTCACCACTGACTATCCTTCTAGGATCTCAGCCATGACTGGGGTGTGCAGTCTCCACCACTGACTGTCCCTCTAGGACCACGGCCATGTCATGGTGCACAGTCCTCGCTGCTGACTCCTTCTAGGACCTCAGCCATGACCTGAGTGTGCAGTCCCCTCCTGTGACTGTCCTTCTAGGATCTCAGCCATAATCGGGGTGCACAGTCTCCACCACTTTCTGTCCCTCTAGGGCCTCAGCTATGACCTGGGTGTGCAGTCCTCACCACTGACTTTCCTTCTAGGACCTCAGCCATGACCGGGGTGCACAGTCCTTGCCGCTGACTCTCCTTCTAGAACCTCAGCATTGACCACGGTGCGTTCTTCCCACCGCTGACTCTCGTTCTAGGATCTCAGCCCTGGATGAGGCAGCCTTTGAATGAGGCTAGAATTAGTGTCACAATCATGGGAGCTAACCATGAAGAAAATGTCTGTCTGATTTTCCTAATTTACTTTACACGTTCTCCCTCGAGTGACAGCATTAGTTCATCACACGGGCTCACACTTGACACATTATTCTCTCTTCACGGATTAAAGCTCTCAGCTAAGCAACAACTGTCAGATATCCTCTCCAGTGGCTGATTTCAGGAATGAAGATGTTCCCAGGTGCTTGGTGATGAAGACAGAGATATTGATTCTCTGGGGGCAGTCTGGGCAGCAGCCTGAGCGCTCACAACAATGTCACCAGGAAATCAAAGCCCCGAGGGCAAGCCAGGAAATACATTTCTATTGAAATGACCACTAAATTTTACCAATAAAAAACATAGCACACAAATGATAATGTGTGAAAATCGGGTTTGTATGAATATATCAATGGTGGATAACCCAGAAAAATGTCTTGCTCTATTTTGATGCTATTAAAAACTCGGGGCTAGATTTAAGAGGTCCTAGCACCATTCCATCTCCACATTAACGTCATTTTTATGTGCCACATTTACAAAGTGGTGCAATACATCCATTGTACCACTTTGTAACCCTTTGCGCTACATTATGCCTGCACCAAGCATAATGTATGCAAAGGGGGCGTTCCCCAGTTAGGGGGGCCGGAAAAATGGTGCAAAGAAATCTAAGAGATTTCTTTACATCACTTTTACAGGGATTTGTAATGCCTGCTCAGAAAAGGAGGCTCTCATTGGTTTCAATGGGCTTCTGGGTGCTCTGCAGGATTAACGTAATTTTTTTTAATGCTAATCCACACTAGTTTCCTAACTACCGCCATCGTGCACCGTATATTAAATACGGCCACACATGGTGGCATCAGGGAGGTGCTAAGGGCTGCAAGAAAAATGGGGCTGCGCTAACTGCAGCACCACTTTTCATAAATCTGCCGCTAAGAGCCTTATTCAGATTGTGGTGTAGTTACCACCAAACGGATGTAATGGAGGACCTGAAAGAACGGTCAAGTTGACGTTGTTCTACCCGGTGTATTTAGATGTTACAGTTACCTGCAGGTGGTGTACTGGTAGCGGTTTGCTGATGGAGAGAGGACATCGCAGGGCATAATGGACATCAGACAATGGCAGTGGCCATGGAATAGAGGTAAGTCACACACACACGTGCACACACACACACACACACACACACTGTACCTTTGCCCCTCTATTCCACACGACAAAATACACCACATACAAATTATTATCCTTTGCTATTACACCACATTTCAACACTTACATGCCGCAAACACACATTGCCATGCATCCATGACACAACATTGATAATACATCCATATATGCCAAAACCACAACAACCAACACAACTATGCACTTATCTACACAAACACACTCTCACATCACAACTACACACATCACAACAATGACTGCCTCACAGCAACAGTCACCTGAATATTGCATGCAGCAACACAACACACTACACAACATACACAACAACACCAATGTCATATGCAAGTGGCACACATACTGACACAACCACAACACCCACTTCACATCTCACCACCTACTGACTCACACACACCACTCGAAGCACAACAAGCCAGGTCCCGTTGCAATGTGCACACAAGGACACAGTTGACAGATGTGATTGTACGTCACTGAGGTGCCAGCATTCATTAGCTAATGAATACTAATATCAAAATGACATTTGTGTATGTGTACAATGTGTGTTGTGTACCATTGTGTCCCCAACTGTGTGTGACCAACTCTTATGCCCGACATCTGCATATCACAGGAATCTAATCACATTACTGTGGCATGTATATGTCTGCAGTGGTCCTGAGCTAAAGTGCAGTGACAACCCCCCTCCGTGCACAGCCAATGCAGGTTCCCTACCTTAGGTCCAGCGTCGGGGGAGTGCTTTCTCCATGGGCCAGTGGCAGCAGCGACGGAGGGAGTTGTCCAGTCGTGTCTCCAGCCGGAACCGACGTAGAATTTGCCAAAGTTGGTACATTTTCACCCCTCCCCCCATCTGCCAAGTCAGAGTTGGAGGTCGCACTGCCACATTTTGCTTAGCGGTACAGCACATCCAAATATGCATGGCAGTAAGTGCAACTGGAGTCCCTCTGCCAGAGCCACTGTTTCCTATGGTGCCATGGTGATGGATGGGAATCCTTGGCAGAGTCGCAGGACTTGGGTAAGTTATCCTCTATGGGGCCGCCAACATCTAAATTGGTTGGCCAGACAGCCAAGCTGACAGACAGGGTTTCTGGCGAAAACGTGGTGGCAGACCCTTTACCGCCAAGATCTAAATCAGGCCCTTTGTTCCCAGCACACTTCAGAATTACAAAAAAAGTGCTTTGTTCTTGCTTTCCTAACTGCTGAATGCATACAGTTCATTTGAAAGTACATACATTTTGTTGTGTGTTGCAAAAATATGACATCCTAGAGCCTTTTTCTTCACACTCCTTGTACTCCAGCAAGATTGTCACATAATTCACTTAAAAAACTCCTCTCACTTTGCAGTCAGAGAAAGAAAGGTAATCACTAAGCCACATGTTAAATAAATAAGCAGCAATTTATCAGAAGACAAAGCCTGACATTTGACCTCTGTCTTTGAAGCACCAGCAAATGCGACAAGATAAACACAGAATTTAAAGGCATCTTTATTGTTTGGACTTTCTGACCCAGCTTGTGACCCATCAGTGGACCACAACCCACAGTTTGGGAAACATTGTGTAGGAAAGTACCATCTTGCCTGGCATGTTACCCCCATATTTCACTGTATATATGTTGTTTTAGTCTATGTGTCACTGGGACCCTGCCAGGTAGGGCCCCAGTGCTCATAAGTATGTGACCTGTATGTGTTCCCTGAGTGATGCCTAACTGTCTCACTGAGGCTCTGCTAACCAGAACCTCAGTGGTTATGCTCTCTCTGCTTTCCAAATTTGTCACTAACAGGCTAGTGACTAAATTTACCAATTTGCATTGGCATACTGGTACATCCATATAATTCCATAGTATATGGTACTGAGGTACCCAGGGTATTGGGGTTCCAGGAGATCCCTATGGGCTGCAGCATTTCTTTTGCCACCCGTCGGGAGCTCAGACAATGCTTACACAGGCCTGCCAGTGCAGCCTGAGTGAAATAACGTCCACGTTATTTCACAGCCATTTACCACTGCACTTAAGTAACTTATAAGTCACCTGTATGTCTAACCTTCACCTGGTGAAGGTTGAGTGCAAAGTTACTTAGTGTGTGGGCACCCTGGCACTAGCCAAGGTGCCCCCACATCCTTCAGGGCATATTCCCCGGACTTTGTGAGTGCGGGGACACCATTACACGTGTGCACTACACATAGGTCACTACCTATGTGTAGAGTCACAATGGTAACTCCGAACATGGCCATGTAACATGTCTAAGATCATGGAATTGTCACCACAATACCATTCTGGTATTGGGGGGACAATTCCATGATCCCCGGGTCTCTAGCACTGTACCTGGGTACTGCCAAACTGCCTTTCTGGGGTCTCCACTGCAGCTGCTGCTTCTGCCAACCCCTCAGACAGGTTTCTGCCTTCCAGGGGTCCAGGCAGCCCTGGCCCAGGAAGGCAGAATAAAGGATTTCCTCTGAGAGAGGGTGTTACACCCTCTCCCTTTGGAAATAGGTGTGAAGGGCTGGGGAGGAGTAGCCTCCCCCAGCCTCTGGAAATGCTTTGATGGGCACAGATGGTGCCCATCTCTGCATAAGCCAGTCTACACCGGTTCAGGGATCCCCCAGCCCTGCTCTGGTGCGAAACTGGACAAAGGAAAGGGGAGTGACCACTCCCCTGACCAGTACCTCCTAGGGGAGGTGCCCAGAGCTACTCCAGTGTGTCCCAGACCTCTGCCATCTTGGAAACAGAGGTGTTGGGGGCACACTGGACTGCTCTGAGTGGCCAGTGCCAGCAGGTGACGTCAGAGGATCCTTCTGATAGGCTCTTATCTCTCTTGGTAGCCAATCCTCCTAACCTGGTAGACAAACCTCCTCTTCTGGCTATTTAGGGTCTCTGCTTTGGGGAATTCTTCAGATAACGAATGCAAGAGCTCACCAGAGTTCCTCTGCATCTCCCTCTTCACCTTCTACCAAAGGATCGACTGCTGACTGCTCAGGACACCTGCAAAACCGCAACAAAGTAGCAAGATGACTACTAGCAACATTGTAGCGCCTCATCCTGCCGGCTTTCTCAACTGTTTCCAGGTGGTGCATGCTATGGGGGTAGCTTGCCTTCACCCTTCACCAGAAGCTCCAAAGAAATCTCCTGTGGGTCAACGGAATCTTCCGCCTGCTAACGCAGGCACCAAAAGACTGCAACACTGGTCCTCTGGCTCCCCTCTCATCCTGATGAGCGTGGTCCCTGGACCTCAGCAACTCTGTCCAAGTGACTCCCACAGTCCAGTGACTCTTCAGTCCAAGTTTGGTGGAGGTAAGTCCTTGCCTCCCCACGCTAGACTCCATTGCTGGGTACCGCGTGATTTGCAGCTTCTCCGGCTCCTGTGCACTTTTCCAGGATTTCCTTCATGCACAGCCAAGTCTGGGTCCCCGACACTCCTTCCTGCAGTGCACAACCTTCTGAGTTGTCCTCTGGCATCGTGGGACTCCCTTTTGTGACTTCGCATGGACTCCGGTTCACTTTCCTTCCAAGTGACTGTTCAGGTCATTTTGTGGGTGGTGTCTGCTTTTGTGAGGGCTCCCTGTATTGCTGGGTGCCTCCTCTGTCTCCCCCTCCAAAAGGCGACATCCTGGTCCCTCCTGGGCCACAGCAGCACCCAAAAACCTCTACCACGACCCTTGTAGCTAGCAAGGCTTGTTTGCGGTCTTTCTGCATGGGAACACCTCTGCACGCTTCATCATGACGTGCGACATCCATCCTCCAAATGAGAAGTTCCTAGTCCTCTTCTTTCTTGCAGAGCTCCAAGCTTCTTCCAACCGGTGGCAGCTTCCTTGCACCCTCAGCTGGCATTTCCTGGGCTCCTGCCCACTCTTGACACTGTCGCGACTTTTGGACTTGGTCCCCTTGTCTTACAGGTACTCAGGTCCGGAAATCCACTTTTGTTGCATTGCTGGTGTTTGTTCTTCCTGCAGAATCCCCCTATCACGACTTCTGTGCTCTCTGGGGGTAGTAGGTGCACTTTACACCTACTTTTCAGGGTCTTGGGGTGGGCTATTTTTCTAACCCTCACTATTTTCTTACAGTCCCAGCGACCCTCTACAAGGTCTCATAGGTCTGGGGTCCATTCGTGGTTCGCATTCCACTTTTGGAGTATATGGTTTGTGTTGCCCCTACACCTATGTGCTCCTATTGCAATTTATTGTAATCCTACACTGTTTGCATTACTTTTCTTGCTATTACTTACCTAATTTTGGTTTGTGTACATATATCTTGTGTATATCGCTTATCCTCATACTGAGGGTACTCACTGAGATACTTTTGGCATATTGTCATAAAAATAAAGAACCTTTATCTTTAGTAACTCTGTGCATTGTGTTTTCTTATGATATTGTGCATATGACACCAGTGGTATAGTAGGAGCTTTACATGTCTCCTAGTTCAGCATAAGCTGCTTTACCATAGCTACCTTCTATCAGCCTAAGCTTCTAGAAACACCTCTTCTACACTAATAAGGGATAACTGGAACTGGCACAAAGTATAAGTACCTCTGGTACCCACTACAAGCCAGGCCAGCCTCCTACACACTGTTTTAGAAAGTTTCCTCCAATAAGTTGTATAACAAACCCTCGTTACAATGAGTGAAACTTTAGAGACACCTCTCCATTTTATGACCCATTGGAAGTTAATTATTACTTCTGTTCGACTTACAGATGCATTATCGTATTGACTCTAATGATTGTGGGGGTCATTCTGACCCTCACCGACCACGGGAGCACCGCCAACAGGCTGGCGGTGCTCCCAAGGGCATTCTGACCGCGGCGGTTCAGCCGCGGTCAGAAAGGGTAAACCGGCGGTCTCCCGCCGGTTTACCGCTGCCCCATTGAATCCTCCATGGCGGCGGAGCGCGCTCCGCCGCCATGGGGATTCAGACACCCCCTACCGCCATCCTGTTCATGGCGGGAAACCCGCCATGAACAGGATGGCGGTAGGGGATGCCGCGGGGCCCCCGTAAGAGGGCCCCACAAAGTATTTCAGTGTCTGCGTTGCAGACACTGAAATATGCGACGGGTGCAACTGCACCCGTCGCACCCCTGCAACTACGCCGGCTCAATTCTGAGCCGGCGTCCACGTTGCAGGGGCATTTCCGCTGGGCCGGCGGGCGCTCTTTTGGAGAGCGCCCGCCGGCCCAGCGGAAATGTTTGAATGGCCGCCGCGGTCTTTTGACCCCCTGTATCTCTTGGAACTATTTTTTTAATTTGAAAATAATACCGGGTAGAAGGGTGAGTGGATGTGACTGTATAAGCCCTGATGAATAGAAGTCCACTTATCCTAGCCAATTGTTTTTGAGGAGTGGAGCAACCAATCTTATTGTAACTTTAAGGTTTACATACAGAGTTCTCTTACGCAGAGCTTCTAGGTGCTAGAACAAGGACACATAACTGTAAGCACCTAATGAAGTCATACAATACTGAGTGCAAGCAGGATTAGTTATTAAATTGTCAGATTTTCAATCATCATCAAAAACTCCTTAAATTAGGCTCACAGGAAAGATTTAGACAGAGGGAGTTCCAGATCCTGGCAGTAACATCTGGGAAGGTCTGATCTCTATAGGTGATGGTACTTCTTTTGGAGATGGATGTAACAAAAGACTTGAATAGCTGAGCAAAATAATGAACTGGAACAAGCAGAATTTGTTGGCTAAAAAGTTTGGCTTTGTATGCAATTATTAATGGATTAAAAGAGACCCAAAAGGGGAGCCGGTACAATATTTTCAACACAGAGCTTATAGGAGCTTTACTTTCCACGTGACCACCTAAGCGGCCATACTGTGGGTGATCTTGGACAAGTTGTAGCTCTTGTAGGATTTTGTCTGCAGAAGCTCATTAATTCGTATCTTCATAGTCCATTCGAGACTGGATAACAGCGTTGATCACTATAACAAGATCAGGGGAATTTGTAAATTGGAGGATCTTTTTGAGAAGATCTAGTTGCACAGACCAGGAGGTTGTCTCTGTTTTTTTTTGGGTAGCTTGTTTTAATTTATTTTGTATTTTTTTATTTTAAAAAAGCAACATTATAAAATTACATTGAGTAGTTTTCCTTTGTTTTTCATTGTCAGTTAACATGGAAAGGGCATATGTTACGGTTCCGCTGGGTCTTATTGGGAAGGAAGTACAGGTGAGGGGAGGAGGGGAATGGAGGGGGCGGGTCTAGAGACAGAGAGGGGTAAGGATATAGTTGGCTAAACATTCAAGTAAAGAAGGGAGACATGTTAAATAGATCTATGCACCACATCTAGAGGACACCGATGATTGGCTTGCAAATGACGCCATGTCCTACAGCATTCTAACGGTTCAGAGAACGTCACGTTCTGTGACAATCCAATGACATATGCTACACATATGCTACACCTAGTGGGGGTGTGGTTGTACTTATGATTGGGTAGTGGACCGCATCTCAGAGTCACCTATTATGCTACATGTACTAGACCCATTGACCTTGATGAAGGGGGGCTTCAGGGAGGGACCCCAATGGGACCAGGGATGCATTCGACGTACCCTTTGGATGAACAGGGGGAACAGTGACAAGCGGTTGCACTTATCAGCAGTAGGTGGAGTGTTTGAGTGC